>NC_048595.1:291338559-291378559 GCF_003668045.3 Cricetulus griseus | reverse complement strand
TTCAGAGCATAGAAGCCTTGGATTGAAAAATTAAAGATAGAATGTTTGGTAGACCCATGCTCCATGAGAAAGATCTAACCACATCATAGCCTTAGAATAAATGAACAATCAGACTAACTGTGATACTGAAGCCAATTGGTGGTCCAAACTCTGGAGCCCCCTGTGTGCCATACAGTCTACTGTTGGCAGAATTGAGAACTCTCAAGTTCCCAGCAATCATTTGATTTCTGCAGTAAAATTGTTTTCATGGAGTGTTACTGCTGGGAAGACTTGTACCACATGGTACAAGAACTATATAGGACACCAGGATTCTACTTAACTCACCAATGCCCTCAGGAGATACTATTTCCCTTGAACCCTGGTTACCTGCAGGTGCATGAAGTAAGGAGTCACTGAAATGGGAGATATGACAGATTCATAGGAAACTAGGCCTGGGGAGGGGAGGGACTAGGAAGATTCCTGGTATGCATTGACACTAATCTAAGAGGGAAGACTGCTCTCACAAATACCTGACACTGGATTAGTCTGATTTCTGGACCAGCCTAAATTGGTTTTGTTTTTACCCTCTAAGTGATAGAGGGTTAAGCTCTTATGTGCAGCCTGCCCAGGAAGACCCTTAATTCCAAACCAACAAGCATACAAATAAAAGCAGAGAAACCTGAATAATCAGGAGAACACACTGCTGTGGAACATTGGACATCTCAGATCCTGAGCTAAAGGTGCTGAAAGGGGTTCAATTCCCAGACCATGGGTTGGTTTTTACTTCTAAAAATGATCAATTATTTCAATTAGGATAAAATAAATGAAGAGAAAAATCAATTAAATATGCATCTATGAAACAGGAATTCAGTGGTATGGATGGGAAATTAAGCAATGAAAATGAACTATTGGCAAAAATGTTGAATAAGAAAACCAATCAAGAAAAAGGTGAAGGGGGCACTTACATGATGGCTTAGAGAGTCAAAGCACTTGCTTCATAAGCCCAGTGCCCTTAATTCTATCCCTAGAATCCATGTAAAGGTGGAAAAATATAACCAATTCTTCAAAGTTGTCCTCAGGCCTTCATACATTGACTATGGAAGGTGTACTCACCTTTACCTACAGATAACATGAAACAAAAGAAAGAATATTTGGAAGGTTGAAACTACTGTTTTGTGACTTTAATAGCTTAAAAATGTAAATATGCATAGCTATTGACTATGAACTCTAGGACATGATAAAGAAAGAAACTGCACACCCATGAGGCAGAAGAAGTGGAAATAACCACAGAGGATTCATGTGGTGATCAATCTTGATTGTCAAATTGATGGAATTTAGAATCACCATGGAACAAATCATTGGGCATGTCTGTGAAGAACTACCTATATTAGGTTAATTAAAGTGGGGAGATACATCCTAAACATGGACAGCTCATTCCATGAGTTGGAGTGTCGGGACTACATGAAAAGCAGAATGGGATCTAGGCATGCACATTCATCTCTCTGATTCCTGATTGAAGATGCAATGCTACCAGATAGTTCAAGTTTGCACTACCAAGCTTCCATTGTGATGAACTGTACCTTCAAGCTGTGGGCTAAAATGAACATTCCCTTTCTTAATATGCTTTTTTCTATTTTTTATTCTAATAAGTAAGTAACTAATAGTCATTGAATATATAGTTACTAAATTACAGTAGAAACATCATCAAATCTGGGGAAAGAAGCATATAGCCAAACACAAGAGGCATTTGGAATCCCAAATACTCATGTCCAGAGAACGCTACAGCACATTATAATTGGAATGCTAAGATTCCAGAAGAAATGGTGACAGAAGCGATGAGAAAAATACCAACTTGCTCACAGATGCTAACTTGGCACACTAATGAAAGATCTGTCTGTGGAAACACAACAGGCAAGACAAGCACTAGATGATGTATTTTGAAATAAGTAACTACCAGCCAACATTACTATGTACAGAAAAGGTATCTTTTCCACAGATAAATAAAAATAAATTTCAGGATAACTGTAGACTAATAATGTCCATGACCACCAAGAGTGTGCATTGCCGAAGATAGTGAGGAGGAGCCTTATACTCAGAGGAAGACAGAAGATGATGTCAACCGCAAACACACAGGAAAGAATACATCAAGTGAGAAGAATTGAAACAGTACTCAAAACAACCAAAAAAAAAAAATTACAGGACTCATTAGACCCTTGTTTTAAACTTTCAATGTAAATGGTCAAGTCTGAGTAGATTAAAAAAGATGGCCTAGGAGCTTCTAAAATTCACCACCTGAACTCATGTGGTATGAGACAGCAGACTACTGCAAGCTGTGCATGCCCCCTGGATAACAAATACATAAGTGAGTAAATTTTAAATAATCAAGATAAATAATTATGACAAAATAGGACCCAACCAGTTACTTTAAACCAGAAAAACACCTCACTGGCAAAGACATGGAGTCACCAGTAAAAATGATAGAAGTCAATACTTCTAGAAAATAGGAGTCAGATTGAAATGGAAGTATCTTTTATTATTGTGTAAGATAGATTTCAAACAAAAATTAATCAAACTAGAGATACATGCTATTTATTAATAAGGAGAAGTTAGCTATACCATTGTGAACATGCTATATTATGTATCATAATTGTGCATGACTTTATTTATGAGCTAAATAAATGAATGGAAAAAATAAGTAAAATAAATTGTAATACAAAACCCAAACAAAGAAAAAATAAGGATAAGGATAGAAATTATGATATATTATTTTTACTCAGGAGAATAATAAATAAAAATCAAAGGTACTTCTTGGAAAACAATAAAAATTTAAAAGCTCTTGTATATTAAATAAAAAAGAAAAGAAAAATGAGCTCAACATCCAAAAAGGAGCAGTACTAAAGGTCCTTCATATACTAAGAGTATAATGAGAACATTGAAACACTATTGACAGTCTCCAAAGCCACAGAGAAACCCTGTCTCGAAAACCCAAAACAAAACAAAAAGAAAGAAAGAAAAAAGAACTTTAAACATAATACACCCAGATGACACCCAATTTCATAAAACAAATACTACTTTGGAGAAAGGTGTAGATAGGTCCTGATAAAGTAGCAATGGTGACTTTAACATCTGCCTCTCAATAGATACATTATTCAGAAAAAAATAACAAAGATACCCCAGAGGTAAACTACACTAGATTAAATGTACTTAGCAACTATCTATATAGTATTTCAAACTATAGGAAGGAAATACACGTTCACTCTTAGCAGTCTATGGAATAGTCTCTAAAGTAGATCATATTGTCAGACAAAAGAATCCTTCACAAACAGAGTTGAAAAACTTTCCTGTATCCTACCAAATCATAGGAAGCAACAATAAGAGGACATACAGAATTTGTAAATTTCATGAGACACTCTTTAATGAACATCAAGTCATTGAAGAAATTAAGATACTGGCATTGAGTGAAAATCAAAGAACAGCCCCTTGGGCCCTTGGGGATCCAGCAAACACTGATTCTTGAGTGTTTACATGGGAGGAAAGTAAGAGACATTTCACAAAGCTTATTAATATACCTCATGATCTTAGGAAAGCAAGAATAAGCTGAATCCAAAATGAATAGGTAAAAAATAATTAGTAGATATAAAGGGAGACATTTAGAGATCAAGAGAAAATTATAAATAACCAATGAAGCAAAAATATGATTCTTTGAAAACATAAGAGCAAAAATTTCTTGGTTCAACTAACCAAAAGAATGAATAAAGAGGCAGATGGGTGAAATAAGAAATAAAAAGGGAGCCCCCTGCAACAGATGTCCATGAAATCCAGATCATTGGGGGATACTTTGAAGCCTGACTTTGAAAAAAGCTGGAGAGTCAGAAGAAAAGGATATATTTCTCCACAGAGATAACATGACAAAATTAAGAAGATACAATGCAAACCTATCTAGAAAGGCAAAGAAGACTGAAGACATAATGGAGCTTCCTAGCCAGGGAAAAGCCTGATAAGACAGACCCACCACTCAATCCTATCAGACATTCATCCTCTAAGCAGAAAGGGAAGGGCTATGCTATGTGGGCCACTTTCTCATGACTGCAACAAGAGTCTTGGCAAAAGCCACTTAAGGGAGATTTATTCTGGCTCAAGTTTCATGGCGTGATGTCACAGCAGTGGCAGCTTGAACCAGATGGTCACATTGTATTTACATTAAGAAAGCTGCAAGGGACAGTGCTTATGTTCCGCTACCTTTCTTCTTCTTATGCAGTCTGACTCCAGGTCACAGAATGATAACACCATGTTTAGAGTTTGCTTTCTCTCCGCAATTAACTCAATCTAGATAATCCTTCCCAGGCATTCCCAGAGGCTTGTTTCCATGGAGATCCTCAATGCTGTCAAGTTGATGGTCCAGATTAGCCATCATGTCGATTACATTCACTCCATGGAGCCAGCATTACTCTGATACCAAAAACAATGAAGACTGATTTTTCTCAACGACCATAAACATAGACAGCCTCAGTTAAATGTCTGTGAACTTAATAACACATTGTAAAAGCCATACGCCATGGACAAATGAATCTACTCCAGGAGGGCAGGGATAGTTCAGTGTACACAAATCAATGAATGCACAAGTAGATGAAGGGACAAAGATTACATAGCTTCAATAGAAACAAGACTTTGACAAAGTTCAACATCTCTTCTTGATTTAAAACAAAACCCTGGCATTGGGGCAGGAGGGGGGGGAACCTCGGTGGTGGCCAGGTGCCAGAGAGGAGGTAAGGAGTTGCCAGGCATGGTAGACTGCCTGGCAGATTCTACCAAGATGGTAGAATCTTGCAGCCAGAGTGGTTCTTTATGTATACAGACTTCAGTGATCTGGGACAGATTCATGTTGTTCCAAAACAGATCATAAGCAATTTTGTTTCCGGACATGTGTTTAACTATTTTCTCTTGTACATCGGGGTCATAAGACTAGTCGTCATTGATAAACTGTGACAGAACAGAGTTACATTTTTTAAATCATTTTCCATCAAGTTTAGGCAACAGAATTATCTTCTATAATCAATTTTATACATCAACCCTCTAACCCAATTTTTAAGAATATAGAATTATGTGATATCCTGGCAGTTGTTGTGGCTTCAAGAAAGCTAGACAGGAAGAAAATCTCCAAGCCTGCCCTGGTAGATTGTCATGTCCCAAGCAGTATATGATTAAATCTTAATGGTTAGAGTACCCAAGAAAAATCCCCAGGCCAAAGCATAATAGAATGTCTACATTTTATATCTTTATAGAAATTGTTTATATGTTTAATCCTGGCATTCTTTTGCTCCTTAGTCATGAGACTTCACAGTGGCCTTCGCATAAGCTAACTTTTCTAAGAAAGGGAGGTCTGACACCTCATTCTTTTGTCATCTTTCTACATCATTCTTTGTCCATCAATGTAAGTCCCTGTGTAGGGCAGGGGTAACATTGTTGCTGTATATGTCTGAGTGTATGGTAGGAAGTGGCTTCCAGTCCTATCTGTGGCCAACTCCTCTAGCCCAACAAATCTCATTGATCTTTTAAAATTTACTTTGTTTTGATTATCTTGTTCCTGAGTAAGTACAGGGACAGATGTTTTAAGAATATCTCATAGCCACATAAAGAGACTGAATAGCACGTAGAGATGGCTAAGTTTTATGATCGTCTCTCTTCTTTGATGCAGGAATAAAATGTATTCACAAGAATCTTCTAAAAATAGACTCTGCTGTCAGGTAGTACACACCCCAAGAGACCCCTGCCATGGCAAATGTTCCATGTAGCTTCCTCACACCATGAAGTACTGACAACTTCTTTTGACCAGCAATTTGAGGTATAACTTGAATGTTCTCTTATTGGTGTTGGATGCCATCTACAGTTTCTGTGAACAGCAGCTAGCAGAGAGCCTGTGGGTGGTTCTGCACAGGACACCTTCCCCTAGGAGGGGCTGTGAGGAGCCCAGCCCAGCCTGTGAAATGTGTCTCACACCATCACATTGACAAGGCTAGGGCAGCATTCATCTGGAACAACCTGCCAGATGCTGTCATGGTGTCCCATCAATACACTCCCTTGGCCTGTCATGGCTGTCCTGACACTATGCTTGTTCTGTCGTGTAACTGTCAAAGATACTGTTACACTGGCAGGCCCAGTGGGTGATGTGCTTGACTTTCTCTCTTTTCTTTTGCTATCTATGATCGCAGCAAAGGACTGACTGATAAATCAGCCTAAGTTTCTAATGAGTGAAATACCAGAGTGACCTACCCCTTCTGTTAAAAACAATATGACAGAGAGATGATTCATACAAGAGAAACGGCAAGCCAGACCCCACCTCATTCATGCTCAGGTTCCCTGCCCGGGGCCCCTCCTCTGCCCTCCTTCCCTCTTTCTCTCTCACCCTCTATGTCTCTATGTATTTCACCCTCTCTGTCTGTCTCTCTTTCTTTCTGTGCCTGCCTCCCTGTTTCTGTGTGTCTTACCCTCTGCATCTGTCTCCTTTAATCTCTGTCCCTGTCTAGCTCTTTGTCTCTGTTTGTCTCTCTGTCTCTGTATTTCTGTATCTCTGTCTTTCTGTCTCTCTACCCTCTGTGTCCCCTCTCTGTGTGTGTTTCACCATTTGTGTCTCTGTCTGCCTTGGTGTGTCTCACCCTCTGTTTGTCTCTCTGTCTCTGTCTCTGCTCTGGGTCTCAGGAGACTAAAGGATTGCTTCCTGTTCTGAGCCCTCAGTGTTTCTATTTCTTTAAATGCTGAAGTAATGTTCTCTCAAGTTGAACACTTTCAGCCTCCAATATATTGATGTGTGGACACAGCTGAACCAACCTGCCTTAAGTGTGACAGGCAGAGACCACAGGGGTTCAAGCCAGTGTTTCCTCACAAAGATGCAGCCTCCTGTCATCAGAAATTTACCTGCTCAAGGATCAAAACCACTCTGTTTATAGTCAGAGTCTTTAATTTGAAACAGTTTAAAGCCAGAAGCAGTTGCTGAAATAGTGGCATTGCACTGTACCATTGACCCAGCTTCCCTCAGGGGGTACACCTTACTCAAACTGCACCCTGAACCTTGGTTTTCTGATAAGGTATTAATTCATCAACCTAGACATGGTAAGTTGCACATCTTTAGTGAGGAATATTGGACAAGTACTCCGGATCCCAAACCTTGTTGTAGGGAGAATTTTGTCCACTGTTACAATGTCCACATTGGAAGCATTTCAACAACATTCAGTAATTTTTTAAAACTATTTGGAGGCATTATTGAGGTATGGATGGTTTGAAATTAGCTTGGTCTGTTTAGAACATATGACTCAGTAGATATTAATATCAGTATTAATATTAATATTAATAGGTATGAATGTAGTTACAGAGCTGTGCAATTACCAACACCATCGAATTTTAAATGTCTTTTTCCTCCAAAAGGAAATGCTTTACTGTTACACAGTAACTTCCTATTCCATCACTCAAAAGTTTTCAAGCTCAGTGTTGTCAAATAGCTCCCACCACTATAGATTCTTCTGTTCTAGACATTTCCTTCACAGGAACAAAATCATTTAACATAATATATAGTATTAAACGGTCCATCTATGTTAGCTTATCTCATAATGCCATCTTTCTGATTGCTGGGTAACTTTCCATCTCACACTGTGCTACTCTACTGACCATCATTTGGTGGAAATTTGGGTTATTTCTGTTATCCTATTATTAGGAAAACTCCTGGTATGAACAGTGGTGGTCAGCTGTTAGCCGACTGATCAGTGGTTACCTGTTTAGCACATTGGTCCACATCCCACTGAGCACTGGGCTCTAGGCTGTTTTGCATGGCTGTTTTTATTTTTTGCTTATAGATAGCAGAAATATAATTTCTGAGTTATGGCTGTCAATAGGCTGTATGAGTCATCAATGTTTTTCCAAGCAACTTGCATGGCTTGGCATTTTCCCCGTATCACCCACCTGAGCAAAATTGGAAAATATCAGTTCAAATTTTTCATGTTAATCTTTTATACATATACTGTTATCTCTTCGTAGATTTCATTCCCGTGATGGGTTATGGTGCTTCATCTCTTGGTGTGCATGTGTAGAATGACACATCCTCTTTTCTGGGTCCAGCACGCTTCAGTCCCTGCATGTTGATTTGTTTTATTTTTACATTTAAAAAGTCCTTTTTGCCTTAAGGAAATGGTGTTCATATATGCAACTTTTCATGTGTTTTCCTCCATTCTCTAGCCTTTTCTTGCATTGTATAACAATCTTTCTATGGGAAAAATGATTTCAATTTCGGTAGAAACCCATGGAATAGTTATAGTGTTAAAAGGGTAGTTATCTTGGTAATCAGCAACTTTGTCAGGATATGGAATTTAATAGTTGTCAGCTAGTAAATGGGGAAACCTATTATGGTATGTCTAAACATAGTTTTTAATTTACCAGTAGGAGAGAGATGACTACTACTGTGTCAAAAACAGTTGAATATCAGAGATGCTGTGCTAAATACTAGGCCCTAGGGAAAAGGTGACTAGTAAGTTATCTTGATAGGAAGTTACAAGAATGCCAGGTAGCCTGGGGTTGCAATGGCTTCAATGATATTTTGGGAATAGTTAAATGGGAATATTTTTGAGGTGATGGGGTTGTTCTTAGACTATACTGGGGTAAAAGCAGCATAATATGATAACATTTTTGATATACAAGCATACCAGGATAACATTTTGGCTCATGTATTATGCATGGTGAATTGTATATGATTTGTTGATCATTCTTCAGTCACCGAAAGTTATGCCAGTTATTATAGCCTTGCTCCTCTCTCATGGCCACAAAGGAAAACAAAACATCAGAGTTCATGAAAAGGAAACAAAGCCAGCAAATAATACATTTCTGTTTCCCTTGTGTGTTTCTGCAGACATGAATTTGGGGGTGGTGTTTGGAGAAAAGCACATGCTGTCTTAGCCAGGTTCAAGTGCAGCATGTGGCATGCACACAAATATGAAATGCCCAGTGGTCAGGAACCAGAAATCCCAGGATCTGAGCTACAGTACAGTAGATGAGGTGGGCACACAGGACTCCTGCCACAAAAGGCTACAGTATTGGAAATAGGACAGAAAAGCAGTCAAAGCTAGAAGAATGATATTAACTGGTTTGGGATATAGAGAGCCTGGGAGCCAAGGATGATGGTTGCCTCTAGAAGCTGGGATAACTGGTAAATTCTCTATGCAGATCTTCCAAAAGCAGTCAGGCCTGCCATAGACTTGACAGTGTGAAATCCACTGTGGAATTCAGACATCTAGAACTGGTAGATAACAAACTGGTGTCTTTTTAATCTGACAAGTTTGTATAATTGATTTTATTAACCATGGGAAATGGATGAGGGCTCTACCTGATCTGTTTCCACTAAAAGTTGCACATCTTCAACACACTGTAACACACTACAGAACACTAAAAGTTGCACATCTACACCACACTGGGGATAGTGGGGACAGAGTTTTCACTGACTCCTTTATTCATGAGGCCATTTCACTACACAAGCAGGAGGGATTTCAAGTGACAAAATTGCTTTCTCTTACACTGAAATATGGTATTATGCACATAATTAAAGTACCTAGCAGTCAGTTCAACAATGCCTAACATAAGCTTCATACATTTTCTTTTCTAAATATAGCACCAAGATATCCCAAAGTTGGTATCATGTGTGTTCTTTTTCTCATCTAGAGACATTAATCACTGAAGACAACAAACGATGCATTCCCAGCGGCGCAGGGGAGAAGCATGGTACTTTCCCACTTGTTGGCAATGGTGCAGACGTGGGGATGGGCAGGTCTTGTCTCACCCTTTCACTTTCTAGACCACACTAATAGATTGTCCCAGAGCATATGCAGTTTGTGCCTTGAGACTGGTTCTGTTTTCTCTGCTGTATTGCTTTCCCCCAGCCGAAAAACAGAGAAATCATTTCTTTATCTCACGTTATGCTTTAATAATTATAGAGAACTTTATAGTGCACAACAAATGCTAAATAACCTTAATTTAGGCCTTCGGGAAGAATAAAATAAAGGAATCTAATTTAATACATTTAGTATGTTTAATGTTAATCAGCACTTGGTATGTAGCATTTGAGAAAGCCCTCATCTAAGTGTGGCAAAGGCAGCATTTCCACACAACTTCACCATGGCTCATCTATACGAGATTTGACTTTATCTGACTACTGTGTCCAAGGTTGATTATGGACAATGAGGAAATCCCACTATAGCCCAGCACTGTAGTTTTGATCAAATTATCAATCCCATCTTGACATAAATTTCTACATTTAAAAAAATTCAGGCAGTCATGAGCTCTGTATTGTGAGGATATTGGATATCAGTAAAGCACGGTTCATAAATCCCTTAGTGTAAATGTATGACTTGTGGTTTGTCTCAAGTAAGCTAAAGTTATAATTGCACTCTGCACTCAAGTTATTCATTGTTAACAGATGTACATGTGTTTTGATGTATGCAAACACCAATACTAAACAGTAAAATGATGCCTATCACTTTGTACATGAGAAATTTATTTAAAAGCAACAGAAATTAACAATGAATAATTTCACCTGAAAAATAGATTTAAAGGATGCAGAAACCCTGGGAATCCAGAGAACAAGCTACAGAAAGCATACATACGGAAGCGGCAGTCCACTGACAAGCACGTGAGGTAAAAGCTGAGGATGGACAGAGTAGCACTGTCTAAACACATGCTGCCCGTGATGGCAGGATTGGCTCTACTGTCCTGTCTATCAGTTCTAGATCAGAAAGGAAGGACACTTGTGGACATCATCCCCAAGGTCTCAGGTCAAGGTTGACAGTTCACAGTGTAGATCAGCATGATTGGGTGTAGACAATCCAGGTACCTACCTTGCCTGGGAAGGGAGACTTCTCACATGCTAGTTTTGGTGGGAGGAGAAACCCTGCATCCTATGCTGGGACCTTCTCCACCAGTGAAGAAAAAATCTAAAGGTGACCAGATCCAAAAAAAGCACAGAAAGCCCTCCATGACATAAGATGTAGTAAAATAGACAGTCCATAAATTCTAAAGAGAACAAAACGTAAGCTTAACAATATGGTGTTTGGATTTAATTTTGTGTCAAGTTTAACAGCAATAAAGCATCTGAATCAGACATCCTCATCCATCTTCCAAAGAGTTGGCATGTTTCCCCCATCCCCTCTGTCCTCTCTGCTGACAGCTGTTTTGGGGTCTCCTATGGTGGCATGGCCATGATGCCCCCTGAGAGATGCTGAATTTGAAGAGCAGTGGGGTTGGGTTGTGTGGCCTGGCGGGTGCCAGCATCATTGCAGACACAGCTGACTGCTCAGGTGGGACCCTGAGGCTTCTGGTTCGGGAGTCTGCTGTTGCATTTGCCCTCTGTCTAGAGTCATAGTCTCTAGATTTCACTCAAGCTTCAGCAAGCTCCACCCAGGCTGGCCTGCGAAGGACTGCACTGAGCTGCCACCTCAGCAAATGGTGACTGAGCAAAGCTCTTGTTTCCATAATTTTTTCAAGCAACCCTTTGGATTTTGTCTCCTGGTTTTTGTGTTTCCCAAGAGCACCCCTTCAATGCTGCCCCAGATAAATAATGTTGGTTGAACACAGCGGCTGAGTGAGTAGTATGACTCCTTGACACGAAGGATATCTCTTGAGTGTATTCACAAGTCGGGTAAAGAATTCTATTGCGGGCTCCATATAAAGCCAAGATTCTCATTAAGGGACATCATTGTCATTCACTACAACAATCAGAAGCAGCACATTTAAATATGTATGACTAAGTGTGCATATAAATATTCATATTTTTACAGTTTATTAGTTACACCCTGTGTCACTAAGCCCAGAAGTATGGTAATAAAATTTATAATACACATGCCTCATTTCAATATCTGAAATACTTAAAGGTCTTTATGAAATATCTGGTAACTAGTAATGTTAATATAAAATCCCCATGCTAGAGTAGTGAACTTTAAATATTTATATGAAATCTGAAAGTTATTTTATTACACATATTCTTATGCATCTGTTTTCTGATCCATAAAAAAATGGCTAAAATGTGAGATGTTAAGAATGGTGAATTACGTTGATCTTCAGCGAGCCAAGACATCAGGCAAGGCTTAAAGGCTCTTGTATAACATCTTGTCCGTAAACAAAACTCACTTACTCAGTCATGAACCTACAGGTTGAGGAAGCTTTGAGGCAGCTGTTTATCCAGGTGCTTATCAGTGTCTCATGTTTGTAATGGATTTCTGAAACACATACAGGAGACAAGTGGTGGATCCAAGTTCCTACCTAGTATGAAGAAACAGAGTGAGAATGCCATCCTTAAAAGAGAATTCTTTGATGGGGATGCATCCTGTATAAAACTGATGCTGTACACCAACCTGAAAAATCAGTGCTACGCCCACGGCGGTCAAGCCTGTGTAGCAGAAGATGCCACTAAGGCGGGTTAAGGCCGCTGGGTTGGGGTCTGTGCTCCCTGGAGATGAGCCCCAGGCGGTTCTCTGGTGATCATGATGCCTGATGAGCCAACTCGAAGCAGCTGTCATTGGTGCCACTGCAGCCTCTTCTTCCTTGTCTTTTTGTTCTGTGTATTTCTTGTGTCTTGCCAGCAAACTACACTGATGTTAAAGGAACATCTGAGGACATGCTAAATTCTGTCCCACCGTTTATTAAAGCCTTTGCTGAAGTGGCCAGTTTAGGGAATAGATGGGTAAATCATGAGGGAAAAAGACAACTTTAGAAAGACTTGCCTTTCTTAAAAAGAATAACTAGATCTAGAAAGCCCTGGTGTAGATGGGATAAAGAAGAGAGAAAAGAAGTATTAGAAAGCATGAAGCCAGCATTAAAATACTGGGTGACTTTATAGAAAGGATTTGATAGATTTCATGATGTAGAAGAACTTTATGAGGCTTATTTTACAGGAGACTTAGACTCTGAGACCTAAAGATATCTAGGGCCAGAAAATCAGGGATTGGGTAGAGACGTGGTTGGTGGTATGAGACAGATTTTGGAGAACTCTTAGATCATGTCCTTGGGCAATGACCACAATCTGAAGCTGAGAATAGATCATCTATAAACAATTTTGCTGTTCTTTTTCTTTCTGTTGTATGATCTGGTGATGTAGCCCCCTTGCCAAGTTCCCTGATCCCCCTTGCCAAGTTCCCTGATTGTAACAGTATATAAGCATTGCTTGAGATGAAGTAAAGTTGCAGCAGCATATTCAACTACATTGAGTGTGTCTGTCTGTCATTTCCTCGCCGATTCCTGATTTCTCCTTGAGCCTTCTCCCTTGTTCTCCCTCGGTCGGTGGTCTCCACGAGAGGCGGTCCGTGGCAAATCAGAACATCTGAACAATGATAAACACTTTGTATCTAGTTTTTAGTTCATAATGTTTTCTTAAAAAAAAACCTTGCAAACCAAATCTCTAAATTATGAAAGAAATGGTGCCCCAAATATTTTTCACAAATTAATCTGATAAATTATTTGAAAAAAATCACAGGTTATTGTAACTTTTATGTAGAGTATAACCAGTAAATACATCTGACATCCCTCATAAAATTAAAGTGGTATAAATGCAAAGGAGCAAGATATTGAAATACATTACAGTAAACTCAAGTATTGTATCCAACACAAACTCTAAAATTAAAAATTATAATGGCATTTAACCAATTAATTTCTAAAATAGGAATAACTGGACAGTGAATTGGTGATACACCTGAATGGCATAGATGGTGTGAAGAAATTGCACACTGGCTGGGTGGCCAAGCACTCGTTACAGAAGCATGAGGAAAGGCACAGTGCCTGTAGGAAGGACCAACCAACATTCCCATCAGAACTCCCAAGAGGAATGGAGAACAGAGGACAGAGAGGAACTCTCAGAACATGTCATTCACAAGTGAACAGATTTGTTGAACAATACCAATGTATACACTGAGGGAACCTACTGAGTTCCACCAGAATGTTTTAAATATTCATGCAAGATTGTCTGAGTGAAATTATGGGACATCAGATACAATAAAAACCAAAAAGCCTGCCAAGAAGAAAGCCACACTGCCTAAAAGGGATACACAATTAACTAACTGCTATGGTCTCAACACCCACTACAGAAACAAAGACAAAGCCTGGTGGTCCCAGTGACCCAGAAGAATGCAGTCAATCTAAATATTCTTAGTAAGGAAAATATATCTTTGTGAAAAGGATGAATCACAGGCAAGCACAATTGAATTATGTTCTGCATTCTGGCTTTCAATCACAAAATAAATGTATGAGAAAATGGGAAATGAGGAAATAAAATATGAATGTAATATATGTTATATACTTTAACTAACCTATAAATTACCATATGTACAATTGTACATATATAACATATAAAGATATAGTCTATAACATAATATATAATATTCATATATAAACATATATGAAATATACATGTAAAATTTCTATATTATATAATTATATTTCACATATTATATATGTATAGTTATACATAAATATTTATGCATAAGAATATTTATGCATATTATAAATAATAAACATACTGTTACATAATTTGACTATCTAAAATATGAATGGTTAATAAATCTAAATAAGTGTTGACTTGCAAACCATGACACTAGTATTTAACATGTAGAATCAAATTACAATGCAGATGAATCATGGATAAGGATAACATCTAAGTGGGGTGGTTACTGTAGGAAAGCATGCAACCCCCTACAGTTTAGGAATAAAGTAAGCACAAGTATCAGTTTTCAGGATTTCCCCCGGACAACTAAGGAATGCATTCTTCTCAAGTCTATGTGGTCACCAAGATGGGCCATCTAATAACAATAAGACAAGTCTCAACAAATTGAAAGGACTAAGAAAATAGCCAGAGACCTCTGGTTGTGTCCCGCGCGCTCTGTATTTCTCGCCAGCAAGAAATCATACGCAGGACACTCGGATCCTTCTGCAGACAAGCTTTAATGCATCTTGAGAGAGGAGAGCATAAGCTTACCAGAGCGGAGACCCCGAGCCAAGAATCCCGTCCCCTAATAAAGGCTGGCAACTGCCGCCTCGGACGTGTCACCCCATGATTGGCTGCAGCTCATCCGGCCATATGACGCCACGGAATAGGCAGAGATCAAGGAATGGAAAATTACCCAGCGCCTGCGCAATAATCTTGTTTACATTCGGTGCCTGCCGGATGCAGGCGCCATCTTGTAATGGAGAATGCAGGGACGGCTCCCTACATGGTTGTCTACCTGGCATGTGATGAACTTAGAAGTGACCTCTTTGTATTCAAAAGAAAACCAAAACTGTCATGAAAACAGAAATCAAGATTCGGGAGCATGGTGTGCACCTGTAATCACAGCAGTGGGAGACAGAGGGTCCAGGAGCTCTTGAGCCCAGGAATTCAAAGACACTGAGCAACATAATGAGACTGAGTGGGCATTGGTGACTGGGGAAACTGACTCACAAACTGACAAAGTGGCTAGGTCACTTGGATGTTACTGGGGACACATGAGAGAAGGCTGAATACATATTTGGCAAACCCATCAAATGATGGGTTTAAGATCTGACTTAAACTGACTGGCATGCACATAGTATATCAGCTTACTTTAAAAGTAATCAATTAGGCCACCAGCCCTGTTCATTTGTACTTATTCTTCCTATAAGTAAATAGAATCATTCCGGTGTGTTACAAATGTTACTGTGGCTGCCCATATGACATGGGAAAGGCATATCAGAGGGACCTGACTGTCTCCAAGAGTATTCCACTAGCAGCTCAATAGTGTTAAGAATTCAAATTATGGGCTTTTACTGTGAGTCGCCTAATGTTTAATTCACATTTGGGGGTTGGGTTGCTTTGTCTTTGAATACATCACACCTCCCCTTACCTACTGAAAGGCCTCTGTTGGCAACATCAGCCAGTCCTCATGGCAGTGTGGTTGCTTGAACACTCCCCTGAGGCAGCACAAAGCAGGACTAGCATGGCTGCAGGCGAAGCCACAGCCTTTTTGAGTCAGGAGCTCTTGCTCTAGTCACAATGACTTCAGCTGGCCTCAGTCAAAGCTCAGCCCTTCACTTCAGCAGTGTAAGTCACTACTGTGTGGTATCACCAGATGACTCTGTTGTGGCAGCCAGAGGGACTAGCTGGCTGTGTTTCACTGTATGCCTTCATTTTCAAAAGCTTGGAAGCTATGAGGCTCTACTTCCTAGAGCCTACTGCCCCATGCCTCTGAACCTGGAAGGTAGTTGCTGAGTCTCTGAAATGTATGTCCTCAGTGAGCTGCCCCTTTGAGTACCTATTACTTCTGTATGAATAGAGCAGAAGAGCCCCAGCCAGCCATTATAACAGAACAAATGGAAAGGTGAAAGAGAAATAGGAAGGAAAAAGAGGAGAGATAAAAAGAAGTAAAAACAGACACAAATATTTTCAAAGGTAGAATTTAAAAGGAACACTTGCCATATTGCCAAACTTTTGTCAAGTTACTTCTGAGTTTGTTCTCCCAGGGGCGAAGGAAATGCCTCTGCTAATGAACCTGATGGCACTGTTCCTTTCCGTTAATGAGGCGAGACAGGTACATATATTCCTAGGTGGGTCAGAAATTACAGCTTAGGGATGTGGATTCAGAAATTCAATGCATGGGATAATGCCTCCAATGCCTAGAGCTACACAGTTTTGTGTCCCCTTTACAGGACACAGCCTTCCTAGGTTGGCTCCTAGGTCAAGTTTAAGAAAGGCACAGTGCAAATTCTCACAGAGCTGTGCTTGCTCTTTTGTTTCAAGCCGTCTCCCCACATAAACGTTCAGCATAGCTCTGCAGGCAGTGCCACACAACCATGCAAAAGAGTTCCAAAAATGACCTTTGCCACTGTGTATGTGTGTTTGGGGGGGTGTAGGGTGAGTGACTGCCACCGATCCTGCTGATGGATCGACTCATATCACTGAGGAGCCAGCAGCCATTGATTTCTGCTCTTCCATTATGTCACAGTGACCTTCTCCCTGCATGGGAGGAAAGGAGAGAGAAAAATGGATAGATAAGCTGTCCATCGCAGAGAGAAAGCATTTCTCCAATGACTTGTAAATGCCTTCATCACTGTGCCACTGTCTGTGAAGCCTCTTACCATGGCACTTACTGTGGCACTCATACAATTAATTAATGAGCTGTTTCCATTTCTCCTGTCTTCACTTTATGTGCCTCTTGGGCTCCATGGCTATTTCTCTTCCATTCAAAATGTACAAGGAATATCAATTAAACACATGAGGGTAAATAGTGTAAAATAATCTTAGTATTCATTACTAAGGGTGGAGAGATGACTCAGCAGTCAAAAGCACTGTCTGCTCTTCTAGAGGACCCAGGGTTCAGTTCCCAACACTAATGTGATGGCTCACAACCACCTGTAATTCCAGTTCCAAGATACCCAACACCCTCTTCTGGATTCCATGGGCACTGCAATACATGGTTTACAGACACGTATACATGCAAAACTTCATAAACATAAAAACTAAATTTAAAATAAAATTGTCATGTCTTTTTCTAATCTGTTCCCATACTGTATTTTCCCCTGTATTCATGTAAGTCAATTTGGCCACTTCCTTTTTTTTTTTTTTTCATTTTAAAATACTGAACTACCTTTTGATTCTGTTGGTAAATACCCTTGATTATACTGTCCATCTAATGCGTTCTTCGGTTCCTGGCACATTGGTCAGCATTTTTGCCTTTATATGGGGAACAACCACAGGCTGAAGTTTGCATGTGATACTTGGTTCAGGTCTTGCACCTATTCCCACATGACACAGTGAGGACCAATCCCTGATGAGCCAACCCTGCAGAGCAATGACTCCCTGATAGAATGCCCACTGTTGAGGCAGCACACATCACTAGTCAACATCTCCTTAAAGACAGACAGCTGCAGCAGCCAATGGTGTTAGTCCTCATGTTTCCCACCAACAAGTACATATTTTCCCATCTGATCCATGACCATTTTAACCTGCTTAAATAGACTGAGCCCGGGCCTCTACTTCCCACTCATTCAAGAGCTTGGCAGGGATCAGTTACTTCAGCTGTGGAACTGTAGCCCCTGTTGCTGGGTCATAACTGCTAGATGTCCCAGAATCTTCAAGATTTCAAGGAAAAGTTTTCAGCATGAGCCTGTTGATTAGAAAGAGACCTATGCAATGCAGTTTTAAAAAGATTTGTCTGTTTTTTATTTACTGTACTTTGCCTGCATCTACATAACTGTAGCCACTGTGCATACCAGGTATTCACAAAGGCCAGAAAACAGCTTTATATCCCAAGAAACTAGACTTGTAGACCCTTGTGAGCAGCTGTGTAGGTGTTGCGAGCAAAATCCAGGTCCTCTGTAAAAGCAGCAGATGTTCTTAATCATCAAACCATCCCTCCAGCCCCTAAATGTAACACAGTTTTAACAGAATGTGAAGGTCAGTCTCGCCTGTCACATCCTGTTGGCTCAAAGAAGAGCAGAGGTCTAGCCCACAGTCAAATGGTGGGGCTCATACAAAGACATGGTGGCTATGAGGGGTATCCTGGACTCTGTCCATGACACATCATGATTCCTAATAAATGTAAGCAACACCCCCCCCACACACATTTTATATGCATACATAGCTCGAGACTTATTGGTTTATGCTCATGTTTCTAACTGACTATAGATTCTTTTTCTTTTAAATCTTCTCTTTGATACTCTTGTCCCTTTCCTTTGACACTGAGATCCTACTTGTTGGGTCAGTAGGGATGACAAGGCTAAAATCTCTGCAGGAACTACCTTAATAAAACTACACCAATCTGACATCACTGGTTATGATAGTTGGATAATTGGTCTCCTGTATATTTACTCCTGTTTTGATACTAATGTTCAACATGCATCTTAGATTACATCACAGAATCCACTTCAATATCCCATTTTTCCTCCATTTTACCTCAAATCTTTAAGTAATTCTACGTCCAATGTTGAGTACAACTGTACAGAGCTGATTACCTACTCCCTTTGGTTTTCTGGAATGAGTTCTCCACTTTGTCTCTTGGAAGTAACATGATAGGAGTTATAGTGCTCAGAGAAGTAGGGAATATGATCATACCTTAACTTTGTCCTGTACACCATTTTCCATGGCTCATGGATTTTTCACTGGAATACAGAGTTCCCAAGGGTGTTAGAATTTTATTTCTCAGTGTCATATAGTACTTCTGCCTAGAATCATGAAGCATCTTCATCAGCACTTTTTTCTCTAGCAATATCATTTGAATATATCTTTGTTGTTGGACATTCTCTATTGATATTATCAAGTACAATATCTGTTTTCATATCTCAATTTCAGTTATTTGAAAACCATATTAAAAGGAAGTTTCCTTGGCTTCACTCTTCATCTTTCTCTTGATTAGTTTCCGTCCTCGGGGACTCCCACAGTTCATAGGCTGTGTTGCCTTGGCAGAAGCTCCATGTGTATTCTTTATTTTTGAATCTAATTTGATCCCTTGATTGCATTAGAGTGTTTTAACCTTTTTCTCCTTTTCAGTTTCTGTCGCTATTAATGACTTTTATGTTAATTTTCTCTGTAATCCTTCCTAATTTATTGTTCTCTGTAAAAATGTTGATTTCTCATTGCTTTCTTTAAAAATCCTATATTGAATCACGTGGTGCTTTCATGTCAGATCATTCTCCTTTTGTCTTCCTTAGATAGCTTAAAGTAGTATTTCAGAAGTAGTAATTCTACCAATATTCTTTTTAAGTGATTTTTACATTTCTTAAGGAGGGTAGTTTTGCTCCTAAATACTTTTTCTTTTAATTAAATTTTTTTCTTTCTTTTGTTCTTTCTCATTTGTATGTGAATTCTACCTTGGGTACCCATCGGGCACAGCCTGGGAGAGACTTCTTCCCTAGTTTCAGTACTGTGAAATCTCAGTGGCTTGCCTCATGGTTCTGTAGTTTTCTCTGACTTCGACAGAATTCCCTGTTGTTTTTCTTACTTCCATTCTGTCCAGTTTTAAGTCTGCTCTTAGAAGCATCCTCTCTGTGTGTACCCCTGAGGTGGCCCCAGTGTGGTAGCTTGGAGAGCTGAGCTGGCAGTGTTCAGCCCCTCTTCCTGTGAGACAACTGTGTCCAGCTGGTGAGACAGACACTTTTCATTTCTTCTTAACCATGAAAGGGAAGGTACTCTGTAATTATGTCAGCCTTAGGAAAGGTATAAAAGGTATAAAAGGTATAAAAGGTATCAACTACTGCCTGTACATCCTTCCTTACAAAATTATCTTATGCTTGATTTTTTTACAACTGCCTAGTATTAATTTTCCTTTTTTGTCCCTTCATCAATTTTCTTTATATTTCCTTTGACTTTCCAAGTTGCTATTTGCTCTACATTTTATATAAAACTGATCATATTTCTTTTTAATTTTCCCTCTTTTTCCTGATGTCTATAAGCATAGAATCTGCTTCTCCTCTTTCAAACAGGCTAGCCACTACCACTATCAAGGCTCCCTCTCTGCCCACTCAGATTGCCAGGAACTTAGGGTTATCCAATTGCCTACTTCGATTGTTTTCATTAGTATTTCTGTCATTAACACATGTATAACTCACGGTGTTCTTCATTCTAAAGTATGTACATATATTACGTGTTCACATTCACACACAGACACAGACACATACACACTCAAAGTCACAGGTCACAAACCAATGTTTTGGACAACTAGACTGCATATACAATGTACCATGGGACCACTGGGGAAATCAGAGGTTGCTTGGTGAGGCCATAACTGTGGTAATGCTGTATGTCAGAACTTTACTCAGTGCTTGAGACATGCTGCAGTGAGCAAGCCTACTTCATGGCCACCAATGTAAAAAATAGAGTTACGCACAGCATGATAATGACAATTACCATGATAATGCTAAATGACTGTCACTGCTTTATGCATCTACTGCACTACACCTACCATTGTTATTTGAGCTTGAACCCCCATTTATAAAACATTGACTGTTAAGCAGCATGGTGTGTTAGTGGGTAGCCCCCTCCTACATCTCCTGTTGACCATCTATTTACTGCATCAGAAGCCATGCTAAGGGACTGACTGGCACAGCCAGGTTTGTATGAGTCCCCCACTAACTCATCTGTGAATGTGAGTCTGTTAAGTGAACCCTGACTGAATATATATGCATATGATCTTATTTTCTTCATTTCATTTCTAACTTCCCATCAGTCTTGTTCACCTGAAGATTTTCTATTATACATCCTTTGTCTCTTCTTGTCTTTCTGAAATGCCTTTTCTGAAATATTCTATCTCTTAACACAAATGTTTTCCCAAATATTTATATGTGCTAGTGTTTCTGACCCTTCAATAGGTTTAAATATTTATTTGATTTTTGCGATATAAAATTGTTTCAAGACCTTATTAGCATTTTCTTATACTACTTTTGGTTTCCATTTGGATAAAGACATAGATATGCATGCTAACAACGTTTTCACATTTTCCTTCTAGCCATGAGATGTGAGTCTAGGTTTCAGCCTTGCTCTGTGCAGAAGGCATGGGTATTTCTAATGTATTTGAGTCTTTATGGTGTAGATACGATGTATGAGATTAATGTCACACTTCTGTTGCTGTTGTTGAAGAAAGCTTGCATTTCCTATATGGAATTAAGGATTTTTAAATTGGTGTGAGCCCAAACTTAGGCTTGTTGTCATTGAGTTGAGTTAGGAGAATTCTTTGATTTTATCAATGATAATATTTAACTGACTTACAGGTTCTTCACTCTGTTCTCTGCCATGTGTCTTTTCTCTCCCAAGAACTTCAGTTGTCTCCAATCTTCTGTCTAAATGAGCTCATGATAGTATCACTGTGTTTTCATTCTTTCTATGAACCTTTAATTTCATGTGGGCTTCTAAGTCATTATTGCAGATACTCAAAATAACCATCCAATTGTCCTTTGCCTCAATCCTTTCAATGAATCCTTCACAGAAAAGCCATGTTTGTTTCCTTTTAATCCCATCATGTCTTTTAGAGACATTTTCATCCCATTTTTCTCTGTGTCTGGATGTGTTGAATTGATTGGTTCTATGATGGTTAGTTTTGCATGCCAAGTTGTTTGGGTCACAGTGCCCAGCTATGTTGCCAAATGGGCTGCTGGATATTTCTCTGCCTGCAGTTCTGGATGAGATGAAGGTTTGAATTGGTAGATTGGGTAAAGCAGATTGCCTTCAATGTCATTTGTGGGTCTCATTCAGTCAATTAAAGGTCTGGATGGAGCCAAAACATGACCTCCTCTGAGCAAGGGCCTCTTTCCATGTCTCCAGCCTGCTAGTCTTGCACACACCACAGCTTGGGTTTGCCAGTCATTTATACTGTGATCCAGTTCCTCAATAACAAATCCTTCCCCAAATGTTTACACATTCAACTGTTTCTATTTCTGTGGTGTTCCCTGGATAGTAAAGTTTTTCCCGCCAGCTGTGTCTTGCCGACTATGGTTGACCTCAGTCACTTCCTCCTCTGCTCCCTCTTATGTGGTTCTCACTCTTTGATTCGCTTGCACTCAAGTATTAGTTGGACAGCTAAGAGGTGGCATCTTGCAGCAGATGGAAGACAGAGGACAGATTTCCCTCTGTCTTGGAAGAATATATGGAAAGCACTACTGAGGTGTCCCCACAGCTCACCATCTTCTCCCCATCCCTCCTTCTGTCCAGGCCCTTCAGTCAGTCACTTAAAAGGCAATGGTGTTTTGTTGGATTCAGGGGATATGAGCTGAGTCTTCCACAACACTGGATGGCTTTGTGCACCAAATCCTATCTGCTCTGTACATTATCTCAGTCCCAAACCAACAGAGGAGCACCCTGTCTCAGTTTAGCAGAGAGGGAGGAAAGAAGCTGTGTTCAAAGTTTAGTAGTCCAAAGATACCATTTTTCGCCATTTTGCTCAATTCCTGGTTGCAATCAATTGTTTCCTAAATATATTTTGAATCTCTAATACAAATGTGTTTTGGATGTCCAAGACAATTTCTTTAATATCATTAAAAAGAATCACGGTTGTAAATGATTGGGAAAGGACTATAAAAGAAAAGTGGAGGTATTTATCTCTACTTTATACCCATATTTCAACTGATAATGGACATCATCATATTTAGCAACAGATGCTGAGTTAAACAAAAATAGTGTCCCCAGTTGCCTGACTTCACAGTAAGAAACTCACTCTTGAGCCTCGATCATTCACTCTCCATCCCATCTGGCTTGTTGCAGCCATCAATCATTTGTATCCAATTATCAGAAGAGTATTGATGTATAGGTAGCATGACATGAGACCAGGCACTACGGGATAAGAAACAGTGACTCAGAATTCTTACAGAAACCCATTCATGTTGTGGAGGTTTTCTTTCCAGCCTGGTCCCATGGCTGCTTTGCCCTGAATGAACACATGGATGCTATATTAATTATAAATCTGTTGGCCAATGACTAGGGCTTCTTGTTGGCTAGCTCTGTCTTAATTATTAACCATGTAGAAATACATAAATTCTATAAATACCATTTTCACCATTTTCCTCAGTTCCTGGTTGCAATTAATTGTTTCCTAAATATATTTTGAATCTCTAATACAAATGTGTTTTGGATGTCTGGATTTATAGAATCTATGTATTTCGACATGTTCTTGGCTTACTGGGAATGTCTGGATCTTATCCTTTGTGGTCTACAAGGTGACTGTTCTGGTGGGCTCCCTCTGCCTACCTTTCCCAGAATTCTCCTTGTCTCCTAGCCCCACCTATCTTGCTGCCTCATTGGCCAAACAGTTGTTTTATTCATCAACCAATAAGAGAAACATATATACAGAAGGATATCCCCCATCATAGGAAGAACTGTGGGTGTGCATTTCTGAGGAAACCCAAACAATCTTCCTAAAACCACTTAACCCACTCCCCTCTTTGTTCTGTCTTGTATTCTTGTTTTTGCTTTATAATGGCTTCAAGTCATTTGTGAAATGCCGTCGAAGATAACAATTTTTATCTTACTTGGAAAACTGACCAGAATATATTTGAAGTAGAAGCTGAAAGAGCCACCAAAAGTTGAGCATATTATTGTTTGACTTCCGGGTGGCATCCAGATAAGCTAACGAGTAAACAACCTGAACGTTCATCGACAAAGTCATGCTTAGCATATTAGCCTTTAAACTCTTTAAGTGTGGATGAAACACCTGGATAGAGGCTGGCATGCTGCCGAACCTCCTAAGCAAGTGGTTTGTGATCAAAATTGTGGGAACTGGCCTGGAAATGCATTAAATCTGGGAGCAGCAGAGGGAGGATCACAAGAGAGGAAGACAGTTATCACTCTGGGGAGAAGCTTCCCGATTGAATCCACTGTGGAGAACCTAGTCTGGAAGACTACAGGACTGCTTTCTGAAGCTGAATTACTAAAGGCAGATAAAAGAAAGGGGTCCTGGAAACTACCGTCTTCTAAATTCTGTAAGTGACCATGTCTATATCTAAAGAACAATTCCTTCCTGGGCTGTCTGAGGTGTGTGGCAGTATGGTACACAGACAGCTTGCCTGAGAAAACTTCTCTGTCTGAGCCTCCACCAATCCCCTCTAGGAACTGATCACACCCCTGATTCCAGGAAAAAAACAGATAAAAGGTGTCAGGGCTCAAGGTGACAACAAGTCCATGCAAGGGGAGTCCCAGTGCCAGTAATAATGATGGGAGATAAGGCAGGTGACACGTAAAACAGTCTTTTATTGCGGGATAGGTTTCTTGAAAGATGTTCAAGAAAGGATTTGGAAGAAGTCAAAGCTTGAAAACTTTGCCATTTATGCTTTGAAAGCCTTAAATAATGGAGACAAAGGAGAGCTAATATATAATCACAGATTCCAAATGTCCCCTACACCTTTGGGGATGGGCAGAGTAGAGTTTGACTGGCTTACCTGTTCACATTCAATTCGGTTATCCAGTCTTCCAACATCATTTATAGTGTTCTACCATGGTGGAAGGTTATGAAAATTTGAAATGACATAGAGCAAGACCTCAAGAGATTAAAACGCTCACATTCAGCTTCACTGTGAGTCTCAAGAGAAAGATAGTAAATGAAAGCCATCCCCATCGCTCTTCTCCATGATGGTAAAGAAACCATTGGCGTCTGCCTAATGCTGGATATGTACACTGATGATTGAAACTGAGCCCTGGTTTTTTTTAAAAAGACCTAATTTCGTTTTATGTGTACGGGTGTTTGCCTGTGTGTATGTGTTTGTACCACATGCCTGGTGTCTGAGAGATCAGAAGATGGCATGAGATCCCCTGGAACTGGACTGAACATCAGTCATAAGCTGCCATGTGGTTGCTGGGAATAGAACCTGAGTTCTTTGCAAGAGCAGATAGAATCCTTGACTGCAGAGCTGTCTCCTCAGTTCCTATTAACTTTATTTTTCTCTATTCTATTTATCCACAGACTGACCTTTCTCACTATAACAGACATAAAAAGAACATCAAATATTTTCTTTTCTTTCAACTGGTCATGTGGATAGAAAGAGGAGAGGACTCTGAAAATGAAGAGTTAAAAATCTTCATTGTGTGTGGTTGTTGAAGGGACCAGCTTCCCTTTTGGCAGCCATAACAGCCGAACACGTGCTTCTATGTCCTTGTCCTAGACACTAGAAAGTCAGATGCCTGCCTCGTGACAAGGAACCAATCAGAAGTTAGCTGGTGGTGCTATGCTTTATGACCCTGGGTGTGCTTTAGGGACAAGCACACAGCAATGACACACAACAACCAGTTGACCAATCAACACAGGGCAAGCCCTCCAAGCCTGGAGGCACACCAATCATGAGCCTGTGCGTACCCCTAGACACTCCCCTTACGCTGTCCTATAAGATCTCTTGGGAGGCCCTAGGAACCATCTTTTGCTAGCCATCCACCATGGCAGGTGGGTGAAAGACCCGAGCTAACATGGGGTTAGCTCGTTAAATTACAATAAAGCCTCGTGCAGCTTGCATCAAGTTCTCGAATCCGCCTGGTGATTGGGGTGACCATGAACGTGGCCTGGGACCCCGGATACCTGAGTTTTCCAGGGGTCTAACAGTTGTAAGTCAGCCCTATGTGAAAGTCTCACTTTGTCTTGACTCCAGTAAAGATCCTAGGTAGGGGAAATGTATTTAACGCCAAGTAACAGATATTGCAAGAGCAAGGTGTTACCCAAGGAGAGGGGGCAATCTCTGTCCAACTGAAGCTGGCTTTCAGAAAAATGAATCCTGGTCTTTTTTTACCCATAAAAGACAAAGTTAGATGTCAGGAGCGGAAAATTATGCTATTAGAGAATTTCTCCGGGGTCCAAACCCCTGGTTCCAGTATCTGGGCACTCTATGCTCCATTATATTGCAGATGCTAGCTGATTTGCTGTTGAATAGCATAGCCTCAGTGGAAAATGTCACCTAGTTTTGCATCTCTACAGAACTAAGCATTTGAATAGGCCTGAACCAGGGCGGAGGGGAGGTCTACCTGAGTAGAGACTGTTTGGAGGTATCTGCTGATAGGGTCTAGAGAGAGGCTGGGGAGAATGGTCACTGCTATCACCAGAAAATGGTTATTAAGCAGTTGAGGAAAATGCTGAAATAAATGGGAGACTCCAGTTTGCAGCATGTAACTGAGAGCTCCCCAAAGATGACAAGATGCCTGTGTCTGGTCTTTATTGCCATTGGGTTGCTAGGAATTTCCAAGTTCACACTCCCTCACTCAGTACTGAACTTGTGGCTTCTGTGGTTTGGGACTGAGCCATGTCGGGCCACAACAGACATACTAGAAAAAGTTTAAGCAATTCTATCAATATCACCTACATTATAGGGTCCGAAGGAATTAAAACATATATTTGAAGGCTTACATTTATTCTATAACTTTGAGATTTTGTTTTTGTTTCTAGATTCTATGTGTTGCTATGTTCTGAAAGAAACATTTTTACTTTTTTAAAACTAAGAATTCTATCTTGTGAGTCTTTTCTATGTTTCTACAATATATCATCTACTCATTTAACTTCCATTTTGCTCTCTGCAGCCTACTCCTTGAACATTTGTAGACCCCATATACTGTATGTCTTTTCTGAACTTTATTACAAACTCTGTATCAATAGGAATTCCTGAGGAACTACATCAGCAATGGTGACTTTTGTCACAAACTGTTTTCAAGGCTTTTTTTGAAGGGGAAGTTCTAACAGTTTGCTGATGATGAAATCTAGTTGTCTCTAACTAACTGCTAGATTAGAGAGAAGTGTTTTAAATGCAGAGGCACTGGCCATATGTGGCGGCACACATCTGTAATCTCTGTATTCAGGAGGGGAAGACAGGAGGATGACAAATTCTCAGATGACCTTTGCGGCATGACAAGTTCAAAGCCAGTTTGTATGACATGAGACCCTGTCTCAGAAAAACAAACAAATCAAAACAGAACAAAATACAACCAGGTAGGAACAGAAACAATTTTGTGTGCCTCATCTCTGCTCCTGTCATGGCTATAGTTGCTCTAGTGACACCTGACATCATGCTGGTGAGTGGACTATCTCTAGGACCTCTGTCCGATTCATCAGTGGATTTGCTTTAACTTGGGGAGAAATTCAGACACCATGTTTGTTCTTAGTGGTGCAATGACTCCTAGCACAGGAAAGCGTGGGTGTGATTTCTTTCTGCCCCAAGCCCTGGTCTCTCATTTCATTTTCATGCATCATTTACGCATTGTTTGGCAATTCCACGGAGTCAGCACATCTTGCCAAGTTAACAAAAAGTGAACTCAAAGGGGGAAATATATATTCTGTGGTATCTGAGGCATGTATATTTCTGCCTGTTAACATTTAAATTACAAGTCAACCGGGAAGAAAGAGTAATCCTTGGGGTTAGCCCTGGTAAGTGTGCAGGTCTGCACACTGAGGCGTGTTCACCCAGGCAGCGCTACAAGAGAACCCAGTTTTGCACACTGTCTTAGGAGCATCAGGCTGTAAACTTTGCAGCATTTGCTTAAAGGTGGCAAGGAACAGCCACAGTGTGGCTGTTATGAGAATAGTATAATTTCTGTTTATTAAAAGACAAATCAATTTTCATTACCAATGAATCAATTTTACCCTCTATTAGGTAATTCAGGGGATTAAAAGTTTGTAGTTTGGGGGACAGGTATTCCATTAATTCAAATCAGTATTGAACACCTGAGGTAATGACATGGTCCTTCTCTGTGATTTGGCCCAGAGGGAGCAACAGATGTCAAGCCTGTATAAAAAGGATGTGAGAGACTGTCCAGGACACACATGGGTCACATGAAAAGATTTTAGTTCCCAATACAAACAAGGTTCATGTTGGCCATTCATCTGAGGAAGAACATTGCATAAAACAGCTTAGGAAGGGACTGTGTGGGGAGAAGATGAGGGTGTTTGGAGCCAAGTTCTTTCTAACCAGTATTTTACATCAGTAGGATTTACATGGATCCATCCAAAGCCTGGATTAAACATTGTGTGATGAAACACCAAAGGGTACCTGGCTGTGTCCATTTGTGCAGAATCAATGAAATAGTGGCAACCAGTTAACTGGACAAGAACAGAAATGTCAGGTCAGCCTGGGTCTAAGCGTCTAGGGTCAGGGCAGCAGACTCCTGGCCTCAGGATCCCATCCCTACCTCCCAGATCACAATGTCACTGTCCTCGAAAGAAGGGAATACCTTGTCTTTGCATAGCAGAGAAGGTAAGAGGTGGTGAAGAGGGATGGACACAACTCCCTCCCATGCCTCTTTATAACAGTTCCTGATCCCATTCAGAGGGCAGAGCCCCTCTATTCATCTATTCCACGGAGATCAGCCTCAACTTTTGCCTGGGGATTGTTTGCATGGTTTGGGGATGACAAAATTATTGATTGTAACAGCTAAGGACACTTTGTGGCCATCAGTGGGTTGAATGCACCTTGGCAGTCCATCTTTCAGAAAGCATGTCCACTTCAGCAGCTTTGCTTACTTTTTTTTTCATTTATTTATTTGAATTAGAAACAAGATTGTTTTACATGTCAATCCCAGTTCCCTCTTCTTCCTCTCCTCCCTACCACCACCCCAACTGAAAACCCTACCTATCACATACCCTTTCTGCTCCCCAGGGAGGGTGAGGCCATCCATGGGCATCTTAAGAGTCTGTCATATCCTTTGGGATAGGGCCTAGACCCACCCCCATGTGTCTTGACTCAGGGAGTATCCCTCTATGTGGAATGGGCTCCCAAAGTCCACACATATGTTAGGGATAAGTACTGATTTACTACAGGAGGCCCCATAGATTTCTGAGGTCCCCTCACTGACACCCACGTTCCTGGAGTCTGGATCAGTCCTGTGCTGGTTTCCCAGCTATCAGTCTGGGGACCAAGAGCTCCCCGTTGTTCAGGTCAGATGTTTCTGTGGGTTTCACCAGCCTGGTCTGGACCCCTTTGTGCATAATACGTCCTTCTCTGTAACTGGATTCCAGTTCAGTTCAGTGATTAGTTGTGGGTGTCTGCTTCTACATCCACCAGCTGCTGGATGAAGGCTATAGGATGGCATATAAGTCAGTCATCAATCTCATTATCAGGGGAGGGCATTTAAGGTAGCCTCTCCTCTGTTGCTTAGAATGTTAATTGGTGTCATCGTTGTAGATCTCCAGACATTTCCTTAGTGCCTTATTTCTCTTTAAAGCTAAAATGTCTCCGTCTATTATGGTATCTCTTATCTTGTTTTCTTTTATCCTTCCTCCAACTCAACCTTTCTGTTTCCTCACCCCTTCTCTTCTCCCCTTCTCATTATCCTAGCTCCCTCTCCCCATGCTACCAATATATGCTCAGGAGATCTTGTCCCTTTCTCCTTCTCCAGGGGAACATGCATGTCCCTCTTAGAGTCCTCCTTGTTTCCTAGCTTCTCTGTCTGTGTGGATTGTGGGCTGGTAATCCTTTGCTCTATGTCCTTTGCTCTATGTCTAAGATCCATATATGAGTGAGTACATACCTTGTTTGTCTTTCTGTGATTGAGTTACCTTGTTCAGAATGGTTTCTTCTAGTTCCATCCATTTGCCTAAAATTTCAAGATTCCATTTTTTTTTTCTGAGTAGTACTCCATGTAAATGTACCACATTTTCTCTATCCATTCTTTGATTGAGGGGCATCTAGGCTGCTTCCAGTTTCTGGCTATTACAAATAATGCTGCTATGAGCATCGTTGAACAGATGTCCTTGTATGAATGTGCTTCTTTTGGGTATATGCCCAAGAGTAGGATTGCTGGATCTTGTGGTAGATTGATTCCCATTTTCCTGAGGAACTGCCATATTGATTTCCAAAGTGGCTGTACAAGTTGGCAATCCCACCAACAGTGGAGAAGTGCTACCCTTTCTCCACATCTTCTCCAGCACAAACTGTCATTGGTGTTTTTGATTTTGGCCATTCTGACAGGACTAAGATGGTATCTCAGAGTTGTTTTGATTTGCATTTCCCTGATGGCTAAGGATGTTGAACACTTTCTTATGTGTCTTTCAGCAATTTTAGATTACTCTATTGAGAATTGTCTATTTGCTTCTGTACCCCACTTTTTAATTGGATTGTTTGGTGTTCTGGAGACTAGCTTCTTGAGTTCTTTGTATATTTTGGAAATCAGCCCTCTGTCAGATGTGGGGTTGGTGAATGTCTTTTCCCAGTCTGTGGGCTGTTATTTTGTCTAGCTGACTGTGTCCTTTGCCTTACAGAAGCTTCTCAGTTTCAGGAGGTCCCATTTATCAATTGTTGATTTCAATGACTGTGCAACTGGTATACTGTTCAGGAGGCAGTCTCCTGTACCAATTAATTCAAGGATATTTCCCACTTTGTCTTCTAATAGGTTCAGTGTGGCTGGATTTATGTTGAGGTCTTTGATCCATTTAGACTTAAGTTTTATGAATGGCGATAGACATGGATCTCTCTGCAGTCTTCTACATTCCAGCATCCAGTTATGCCAGCTCCATTTGTTGAAGATGCTTTCTTTATTCCATAGTAAAATTTAGCTTCTTTGTCAAAAATGAGGTGTTCTTAGGTTTGTGGGTTAATATCAGGGTTTTCAACTCTATTCCATTGGTCTACCTGTCTATCTTTGTGCCAATACCGCTGTTTTCAGGACAATAGCTCTATAATAGAGCTTGAAGTCAGGGATGGTAATGCTTCCAGAAGTTCCTTTATTGTACAGGGTTGTTTTGACTATCCTGGGTTTTTTGTTTATCCATATAAAGTTGAGAATTGTTCTTTCAAGGTCTGTGAAGAATTGTTCTGGGATTTTGATGGGGATTGCATTGAATCTGTAGATTGCTTTTGGCGAGATGGACATTTTAACTATGTTGATCCTACTTATCCAAGAACATGGGAGATCTTCCATTTTCTGTTACCTTCTTTCGTCTTTTTCTTTAAAGACTAAAAATTCTTATGGTACAGGTCTTTCACTATTTTGGTTAGTGTTACCCCAAGGTATTTTATGTTGTTTGTGGCAATTGTAAATGGTGATGTTTCTTTGATTTCTTTCTCCTAGAATGTATCATAGTAGGGCTACTGATTTTTTTTTAGTTAATCTTGTATCCTGCCACTTTGCTGAAGATGTTTATCAGCTGTAGGAGTTCCCTGGTAGAGTTTTTGGGTCACTTATGTAGACTATCATATCCTCTGCAAATGGTGAAAGTTTGACTTCTTCCTTTCCAATTTGTATTCCCTTGATCTCCTTTTGTTGTCTTATTGCTCTATCTAGAACTTCAAGGACAATATTGAAGAGATGTAGAGAGAGTGGACAGCCTTGTCTTGCCCCCAGTTTTAGAGAATTGTGTTGAGTTTCTCTCCATTTAATTTGATGTTGGCTGTCAGCTTGCTGTATATTGCTTGTATTATGTGAAAGAATGTTCCTGTTATCCCTGATCTCTCCAATCCCTTTATCATGAAGGGGTGTTGGATTTTGTCAAAGGCTTTTTCAGTATCTAGTAAGATGATCATGTGTTTCTTCCTCAGTCTGTTTATATGGTGGATTACTTTGATGGATTTTTGTATGTGGAACCATCCTTGCATCCCTGGGATGAAGCCTACTTGATCATGGTGGATGATTTCTCTGATGTACTCTTGCATTTGATTTGCCATTATTTTATTGAGAATTTTTGCATCAATATTCATGAGGGATATTGGTCTGCAGTACTCTTTTTTAGTTGTGTCTTTGAGTGGCTGGGGTACCAAGGTTATAGAAGCCTCGTAAAATGAGTTTGGCAATGACCCTTCTGCTTCTATCATGTGGGGTATTTTGAGGAGAATTGGTATTAGCTGTTCCTTGAATTTCTGGTAGAATTCTGTACTGAAGCCATCTGGCCCTGGGCTTTTTTTGGTTGGGAGACTTTGGATGACTTCTTCTATTTCGTTAGGGGTTATAGGTCTATTTATGTTGCTCATCTGTTCTTGATTTAAATTTGCTAAGTGAAATCTATCTAGAAAGTTGTTGATTTCCTTTAGATTTCCAAATTGAGGAATACAGGTTTTTGAAGTATAACCTGATGATTCTCTGGATTTCCTCTCTGTCTGTTGTTATGTCCTCCTTTTCATTCATGATTTTATTAATTTGCATGTTCACTCTCTGCCATTTGGTAAGTTTGAATAAAGGTTTGTCTATCCTGTTGACTTTCTTGAAGAACCAACTTTTCGTTTCATCAATTCTTTGTAATGTTCTCCTAGTTTCCACTTTATTGATTTCAGCCCTCAATTTGATTATTTCCTGGCATCTACTCCTCTGGGTGTGTTGGCTTCTTTGTGTTCTAGAGCTTTCAGTTGTGCTGATAATTCTCTAGTGTGACTATTCTCCTATTTCTTCATGTTTGCACTTAGCGCTATGAACTTTCCCTTTAGCACTGCTTTCAAAGTGTCCCATAAGTTTGGGTATGTTGTGTTCACATTCTCATTGAATTCTAGGAAACTTTCAATTTCTTTTTTTATTTCTTCTTTGACCTAGGAATTGTGCAATTGGGTGTTATTTAATTTCCATGAGTTTGTAGGCTTTCTGAAATTAGTGTTGTTGTTGAATTCTAACTTTAAAGCATGTTGGTCTGATAAGATATAGGAGATTATTTTAACTTTTTTATACCTGTTGAGGTTTGCTATGTTGCCAAGTATGTGGTTGATTTAGAAAAGGTTCCAAATGGCACTGAGAAGAAGGTATATTCCTTTGTATTTAGATGGAATGTTCTATAGATGTCTGTTAAACCCAATTGGGCCATAACTTCTATGAGTTCTTTTTTTAAGTTTCTGTCTGGTGTTATTGTGTTGTGGTGAGAGTTGGGTGTTGAAGTCTCCCACTACAAGTGTGTGTGATTTCATCTGTCATTTGAGTTTTAGTAATGTTTCCTTTATGAATGAGGATGCCTTTGTATTTGGGGCATAAAAGTTCAGAATTGAGACTTTATCTTGATGGATTTCTCCTGTGCTGAGTAGGAAGTGACCTCCTTCATCTCTTATGGTTGATATTAGTTTAAAGTCCAATTTGTTGGATATTAGGATTGCTACCCCCACTTGTTTCTTGGGTCCATTTGATAGGAAAATCTTTTCCTAACCCTTAATTCATAGGTACCATCTGTCTTTGAATTTGAGGTGTGTTTCTTGTATGCAGCAGGATGAATTCTGTCGTCTTATCCATTCTGTTAACCTGTGTCTTTTTATAGGTGAGTTAAAACCATTAATATTGAGGGATATTAATGACTATTGATTGTTCATTCTTGTTTGTTTTGGATTTGGTGGTGGTGGTGGTGAAATTATGTGTGGGTTTTTATCCCTTTTTTCTTTTGGCTATTGTTAAAGTGGGATTATCTATTGCCTATATTTTTCTGGTTGTAGTTAACTTCCTTGGGTTGGAGTTTTCCTTCCAAAAGTTTCTGTAGGGCTGAATTAGTGGATATGTATTATTTAAATCTGGTTTAGTTGTGGAATATCTGTTTTCCCCATCTATACTGATTGAAATCTTTGCTGGGTAGTCTGGGCTGTAGTGTAGGTAGAATATCTATCCAGGTCCTTCTGACTTTCAGAGTTTCCATGGAAAAGTCAGGTGTAATTCTGCTAGGTTTGCCTTTATATGTTACTTGACCTTTTTCCTTTGCTGCTCTTAATATTCTTTTTTTTATTCTATATGTTTGGGGTTTTGATTATTATGTGGCAAAGAGACCTTTTTTGTGGTCCACTCTATTTAGTGTTCTGTAAACTTCTTGTACTTTCATTGGTATGTCTTTCTTTAGTTTGGGAAAGTTTTCTTTTATTATTTTGTTGTATATATATTCTGGGCCTTTGAGTTGGATTTCTTCACCTTCTTCTATACCTATTATTCTTAGGTTTGGTCTTTTCATTGTATCCCATAGTTCCCGGATATTTTGTGTTAGGTATTTGTTGGATTTAAGATTTTCTTTGGTTGATGAGTCCATTTCTCCTAGTATATCTTCAGCTTCTGAGATTTTCTCTTCCATCTATTGTATTCTGTTAGTTATGCTTGCATCTGTAGTTCCTGATCATTTACCCAGCTTTTCTATTTCCAGAATTCCCTCAGATTTTGCTTTCTTTATTGTCTCTATTTCAATTTTTAGTTCTTGAACTGTTTTCTTGAAAGATTTGTTGATATCTTGTATTTTTTTTTTTCCATTTCTTTAAGGGATTTTCTCATATCCTCTTTGAGGCCCTCTATCATTTTCCTGAAGATGTTTTTAAGGTCATTCTCTTCTGCTTCATCTACATTGTGATGTTGAGGTCTTGCTAGTGTAGGGTCCCTAGTCTCTAATGGTGTCATATTGGAATTTCTGTTGTTGAATGTGCTTTTATATTGTCTTCTTCCAATCCTTTCTTCCAGTGGGTGTAGCAGGAGTCTCTTCCTCTCCTGGTGGGTATGGGACCAAGGTTCCCCTTCAGGTAGATGTAAACTGATCCAATACTCTGATATCTGTCCTCTTCTTGTGCATGCAGGCAAGACTGGTACTGGGGCCATGGCAGTCTCTGGGTGTGTGGGATCCTGCGGAAATGGGATCTGGTGAGCAGTTCCCCAGCCTCAGGTGTCCCCAAGCAGGGCAGTGGAAGCTGGACCAGAAACAGCCCCTAGCCTACCTGGTCCGGTGGATGGAGGCAGGCCTGGTACCAGGGACTTGAAAGTCTCTGGGTGTGTTGGATTCCGTAGAAATGGGATCCTGTGAGCAGTCCCTGGCCTCAAGTGTCCCTGAGCAGGGTAGTGGAAGCCACTTTGCTAACTTTTAACATCAGCTTTTCATATTAGTATGGTCTTGGATACCTTCCCTTGTTTTCTTTTAACACTTCATACGTCTCTGGTTTTACCACTACCCCATCTTCTCCTCCAGTTGCCTTTGCTCATTTTACTGGAGTGCTTATGTTGTCAGGCAACAGGAGGAAAAATATAAGGGTAGTGTAACTTACAGGCGAAGGCTAAGCATCCTACAGACACCACTAAGTGTTGATTGGGGGGGAAAAAGTGAATATAGTAAGACACAAAGTTAATACTTAAAATAACCAGTTCCTATATATCAGTATTATCTATATATTATCAGTATTATGTCTAATTATTCTATATTATCTATATATTATCAATATTATCTATGTATTATATATATTATCAGTAAATTAAGTGTTTTAAGCTGCTGTTGGTAGAAACATCAGAGAGTGATAAATTAATAGAATATGTATCTAGATTTTATGCTGCAAACAAGACATCTAATGATAGAAAATAAGAGTTAGGTAATCAGAGGAGAATAAGCCACATGGGGTGAGTAGACACTCAGCATTTTTAGTTTCAGTTTGCAGATACTGTGACCCCAAAGTAACTGAAGCTGAGTGATTTATGAAGAACAGGCACTTCTTTCTCCCAGTTGCTAGCACAAGATCAAGGCCCTAGTAGGTCTGTTGTCTGGGAACAGTTCATTCCACAAGACTTGCCTTATTCATGAGTCACTGAATTCTCATAAAAATTTAAAAACACACCATCAATAATACTAGTCTTTAGGTAACATCCTAACTTTAAAAAGCCCAGATATGGAGGTTCTGTGGGGATTGTTTCATGGGATCAGCAGGTCCTGGATGGGGTAGATGTTAGGGTAGACATTTGCTAGTAAAGCCAATTGGACAAAGGGGTATACTATGTTATGCCTTGCTTCTACTTCTACCAGGATGAATGAAGATAAGTTGGAGAGGTGGAAAAAAAGATGGACAAGTGAAGAGGTTTGGGGGATGTTTTTTGTGTTTTGTTTTATTCTTGTGTTAGTTTGCTTGCTTGCTATGTTTTGCTTTGGTTTGACTTTTTAATTTTTTCTTTTGGGGGACATTGCAAGGAGAATATGGGGAGACTGAGAGGTGAGTGAAATTGGGATGCATGATGTAAAAATCCCAAAGAATAAAAAAAAAAGAATTGTATTAAGCCTAGACAATGCAAATACGAGACCTCCTTGACATAGTCAGTGGAAAGACACCTTCAGGTTGTTCTTTCTCCAGAGCTGGGCTAATGGCATTGATTAGAGCAGAGTTCCAGGCACACCTTAACAAACATCACAGTCCAGAATTGACAGGATGCTCAGTGAAGTGAGTTGCTGGTCAAAACTGTGACTAGGAGCCTCTAAAGACAGTCAAGGAGAAAGATTGTGAGTGACCCTTATGTGGCACTACTTCCTCTGAGACATTTTCAAGGAGACACTTAGTGGAGGTTGTCTCTTTTGAGACACGGAATCTGGAGGCTGCTGGTTAAATCATGGAACCTACCAAGTTTCCCCAGTTCCTGTGCCAACTAAGAGAATGTGTCAGGGTTAGAGACTTATTTTATCATCTTTACCACGTATATGCAACAGAAGAGAGCTCTTCTACAGGGGCTGTGCATCTACAGACAGACAGACAGACAGACAGGAGATACTCAACACAGGCACACTGGGACCAGCAGGGCCTTTTGGAACATGCAGCAGAGAACTGAAGGGGGTGCTGTGGAGCTGGTTTCCTTGCCTCATTCCCTCACCTGATTGTCCTTTAGTACACGTACTTTATTAGCACTCAATTTCATGGTGTTCTCTGGGGACCAGAAGATTAAAATAGCTATTTTTTATAATCATAGATTAACAGGCTATGGATATGCAGAAATTCTATACTCCATGAACACTTACATTTCTTATTTGATGTGTGTGCCTATGTGTAGATGTAGATGTACATGTTTAGGTGTGTATATATGAATGTACCCATACATGTATGGGTACACATGTATAGATGTTCAGATGTGGGTGTGCATTTTTGAGTATGCAGGTGTGTGTGCAGGCATGGGTGTGCAGGTGTGGGTGTGTGCAGGCATGGGTGTGCAGGTGTGGGTGTGTGCAGGCATGGGTGTGCATGTGAAGTCCAGAGGTTGAGATGTTCAGGGTGCAGATATTTGGACTTTGTAATTCATGAGGTGTGGTCCAAGCAGAAAACCCAAACTTTATGAATAGATACCATGTGCTGCCCAGGCACTTAACCAGGCTGTTTATACCAGGTCTTCTCTAAAAGGTTCCAATGACAGCTGGATTATGCCCAGGATTACAAAGACATACTAAGATTTTATGTGCTCAGGTGTTAACTTTGCCATAGAACCAGTAAAGCGTAAACCCAGTTCACTGTGATGGCAGACTGCCATAGGTTAGGTGTTTCACACTGTTAACTTCTCGTTTATCCTGCCTACCAAAATTGCTTATCTGTCAAGAACTGGAGAATCATGGGATCTGTGACCAGGATGGCAGTTGTCTGTGGGTGCATCTCAGTTACAGGAGGATAATGCTGGCATCTCTGTGTTCGACTAAGATCCTTGGAATGGAATCTCTTACAGCACTTCTCTTCCTTTGGAGTTGGTGAGGTACAGTGGATTGCCCTTTTCTTTCACAGCTAAATGTGTGAAACTCACATACTCACTGGAGGCAATTGGAGGATTGGCTCTTCTGTCCTCCCCTGGCTCCAGTGAAGAGCCCCTGGCAAGCATCCTACTGTTCAGGTTTTTTAAATTCAAATAGTAGCTTGAGAAGCAATGGACTGACACAGCTTCAGGCTCTGTTGTCTCCCCTGCATCAGGATAATGAAGTTAGCATCTGTGTTTCAGGAAAATGGATGATGACACTTGGTATTGATCCCTGGACAGGCCAAGAACAATATTATAATAACCCACCCCAGTCAGCCTGACCTTTCACTGATTTGGCCTTTACCTTGAGTGGGAGGAAGACAGGAGCCTAAAGGCGCTCGCATGAGTCAAAGCTAGTGCATCCCCTGGACTTTATTATTATTTATCACTAAAGCACAGTGATCCATCAAGCCATTAATCTAGTTACAGAACTGGGAAGCAAGGAACGCAAGCCACAGGGAAGCATCCCACCTCCACTCAGTGATATGTTCTGAAAATTTTCAAGGTCTCTAGATGGAAATTGACCTGGACAGGGGAGGCTCCAAGTTCATGCCAAAGAGCGAATGTCCCCTCAAAGAGTATTTGGGATCATCCTACTTCAAATCAATTTCTTCTGCCTGCATACTGAACTTTTATTATAGGTCTTGTTTTATAATCACGTAAAGTTAGATCTAGGAGGACACAGCATAAAAAGGTGACTAGAACCATGAGATTTATTGCAGCAACATCTGTTTTCTCTACTATAGTTTCTGGCTATTAGAACTCCAGCGGACAGACTCTTCCTGTTGATCTGCCATGCACATTTCAGCATATCTGTGATGGGGTTGTACAAACAAGGAAAGCAGAGCTGTGTAACAAAAGAGAAACATATGAAATGAAACCATCTCATATCCACATGGGGTGGGGGAGCCTGAAGAAAGTGGGAGGTGCAGGCACAGAAAACAGGCCTCGGTCCAGCAGAGGAATGTTCATTCTGCACGAGCCACAGGATTATCCTGTTGGGTTTCTTCTGGGCTGGGGTCTAATCTACACATCTGCATGAGTGTTCTCACCTGGTGAAGCTGAAGGAGGCTTAGGTGTGGACATGACGGACTCACCCTAGAGCAATGCAGTGCTTCACAGTGTTGGAGCTCATGTCAGCCGGGCAGCAGCCTCAGCATCCTGGATCTGTCAGTCATGCCCTGTGTGAACTTAGGGTTCTCATTTGAAATCTTTCAGCCCCATTTTTATATTAGATATGGTAATAGTGTCTACTAGAGAATAAAACATTGGTGAAAACACTGCTATGAAAGTTTCCATGACTGTGTTCATTGATAATCAGCTACAAGACCAAAAGTGTGATTCACTAAGGGAAAGAAAGCAATTTGAGGCTTTATAAGAACTTAAAACATTTCACATTGTTAAGAATATGAGAAGTGTTGGTAGCAATGGTTGCTAAGTACTTGTCTAATAGCTTGTAGTTAGGTGATCCAAAGAATATAATCGGTAAGATAAACACTGATACAGTTAAAATGAGGAAAAAATGTCAATGGATACTTTACTGAGAACCCATGAATATCAATCAATAGTACCCCCAAACCTTTTCAGTATCACCAGTTACTACAGAAAAGCAACTCAAAACTACAGTAATATTCTGCCTCAAATTGACTGGAATGGCTGTGTTGAAAATGGTAGACACCATGCTGACCAGCATAAAGAGGAGCTTGAACTCTCCTCTAAATCCTAGATGGAATATGAACTGTTAGGTTTGCTTTGGAAAATAATGTGGAAATTTCTTAAAGTTAAACATGGGGCTGGAAAGATGGCTTATGGGCTAAGGGTATTGCCATTATAACAGAGGGTCAGAGTTCAGTTCCCAGTACCCATGCAGGGTTGCTACAACTACCAGTGACTCCACGGCATCTGATAGCCTCCTGTGGCCTCCACAGTCACCTACACTTTAGTGTAAATACAAGCAGACATGTGCATGTATACGCACACACATACATACACACACACACACACACACACACACACACACACACACACAATGTTATATTCAAATCATCACAAAACCTCAAACAATTATGCTTCTTTGGAAGAAGAATGAAAAAATATTTACATAAAGAATAGTGACAGTATCCTTCCTAATAAATTATTTTCAAACATGTTTGGAGA
>NC_048595.1:287528592-287550875 GCF_003668045.3 Cricetulus griseus | reverse complement strand
ACACACACACACACACACACACACACACACACACACACACACACACACGAAGAGGCACACCTCACCTCTGAGAACAGACAGTAGAGTATGGAGTCCCTGCTTGTCCTACCCTCACATTTCCACAGAGCCAGCCAGGATTCCATGCTGTGGGAGTGGGAACCAGAATCTAACTGCCATCACAGTAGGGACGGGCCTGTCACATAGCTACCTCGGGGATTCCCACGGTTCTGGAGCTGTGAAAACATCCCTGGGGCTTGCTGGATACTGCTGTTTCCTCTGGGAAAGCTCAGCAGCTCAGGTGTTCTGCAGCTGCCCAGCTAATGTCTATTAGAGGGAGTCACAGACATTGACCCGCTGACACCTGTTGTATCCAACATGCAACATTAGCAAACATTACTCTGTACTGGCACTCACTACAATTGAATGGACTCTAATAAATGCAACAATAACGCCAGGTAGTGTGGTGATGTACAGGTGATAAAAGACAGACTGCTCAGGGACCCTGCTCAAGTGTGTAGAGGAGGAAGGCAACTCCACCTCTGTCTCGTTCCAAAACTGCCAGGCTGCAGTCAAGGACCTCAGTGCTGAGATGGATCTAGACTTCCAGCACCTAGTTAACTAAAACCAGATTGTATGGTGGTGTAGGGGTCATAGGGAATCATCTCAGCCAGTAAACCTGAGTTCAACGCCAAGAATCCACATACAAAAAAGCTAGGCATGGTAGCACACGCTCATAAACCCATGGCAGGGAGGCAGAGACAGGCAGATCCCTGGTCAAACGACCTAGTCTTCTTGGAAAGTTCCAGGCCAATGAGATAACTGCTTTAAAATCAAAGTGAATGGCAACTAAGAAATGACACCTGAGGTTGTCCTCTGGCCTCTACACACATTGTATACATGTGTACAATTATGTCCACATACACACATGCACATACACATATACAAATAAGTGACTATCGGGTGTGGGTTTAATCATCTCAATGGCTTAACCTCCAGGCCATCAGAATATGTATTTGGGAACAGGGTCATTGCAGATGCTAAGGTACTATGGGGTCTCACTAGAGTGCTTTCAGCCCTTAGTACACTTGTACGGACTATACAGAATCACAGAAAAGTTACAGCAATGAGCTACAGAGGCAGTGAGTGATTGCAGCAATGCTGGAAGACCCCCAGAGACTTCTGGGGTTGCCAGAAGCTGGAAGAAGCTAGATAGGGGTCGATTCTCTCCTCCAAGTTTCAAAGGGAGTGTAGCCTTCAGACTCATTGCCTCCAGACTTTAGGCCCCAGAGCTGGGAAAACCAACATCTGTTGTTTAAGCCATTCAGCTTATGGTACTTTGTTATAGCCACCCCAGAATGACAGGTGAAGACAAGGGGTGCCTAGAAAGAGCTACATAGCAAGAGTGCTAGGAACCTGGGGTGGCCCGGAGAACAGGCTAAAGTAGATGGCAAGAATTAGAAAGGGAAGAAAGCAACTTGTGTAAAAGATAAGGCAGATCCTGGGTGGGAAGAGGCCAGGACCTACGTGCATGTAGAGCACACCTGGGTGGGGGAAAGGTCCGGAAGAAGTAGCGCAGCTGGACTGTCCACAGTAGCTGGGGAGAGGGAGGCCTGTGTGACTCAGACAGAGGAAGGGGGTGGGGCTGAGAGACCGAGGGAAACAATGGTCACAGAGGGCCATGGTCTCTCCACAGAGGACTCTGGCAGGACTAGGGAGTCAGTGGGGCTGCCTGCTCCTCAGCATGGGCTGGTACTTGCCCACTGCTGTGCCAGCTTCAGGCTCAACTACCTCCTTTGGTTGCAGGGCCTGTTCTTCTGCTCTCTCTCTCTCTCTCTCTCTCTCTCTCTCTCTCTCTCTCTCTCTCTCTCTCTCTCTCTCTCTCTCTCTCTCTCTCTCTCTCTCTCTCTCTGTCTCTCTCTCTCTCTCCTCTTCCCCCTCCCTTTATTGGGGCTTGAACCCATGGCCTCATACGTGCTGGTCAAGCAGTCTACCACTGAGCCACATGTCCCAGAAGTAGGCCCTGTCCTTCTTGAAGCCTGTGTCCTTCTGCTAGACAAAATAAAAACTACCCATGTTTAACCCCATGAGGTCTGGGCTCCCTGCCTCACTGCCTTGCAGGTACAGGGAGGGCCCACAAAGAGCCCTGCCTCTGCACTAGAAGGGTTGACCTTGACCCCGAGCCGGTCGCTGAGCCACAGAGACAGCTCTGTATCCTTTACACACCAGCTAGGTCTCCACTCTGGTACTCCAGTTCCCGAAGCTCTGCTGGCCCTGAGCCTCTTGGTCTCCAAGGGGGCAGGCTCCACCCCTTCCCAGCACCTGCCAGGCTAGGCTGCCCCAGCAGGCACTGGCCTGTGAGATGTTACTGGAGATCAAGTAGGCACACTGACAGATCAAAAACACAGTTCCACCTACTGAGCCAGGGCTGTCCTCAATAAGAAGTCACATGGAAGTCATGGCCGACCTAAGTGAGGTGCTTAAGGGATTATCTGTGGGTTAAATGGATGGATCGAGAGGACGTATTTAAGGTTAATATGGTTACCCAGGGCAGAGGAACCAAGAATCTCAACTTATCCAATCCCCTTGCAGATACAATCATGGTGACATGGGAACCAAAGTGACTGGCTCTGTGACTGTCACAAAAGTGAGTGCTTTGCTGATTGACAGGCCAGGTCCAGTCTTGGCTCGCTTGCTCCTGGCCATGGGTCTAAGGTAAGTTACTTAACCTTTGTGCCCCAAGAGATGTTAATATTCACCTCTCAGACCATCCAAGGAGAGCAAACGAGGAACAGGTGACTTTCTGAAAGTTCACGGTGATCTGCAGCCAGGGCATGAGTCACCAGGTGCAGGCCCTCACTCTAAACCCCGATTCCTGGAAGATGGAATAAAAAATAACCTAGGTTCTCAAAGCCCCAGGACACCTGGGACTGGACTTACCTGGCAACATACCCTTGTGTGGCCAAGAAAACAAATTTCCCATCATCAGGACCATCCCGCACCTTGCACAGAACCAGCGTTTAATGAGAATGAGGAACGCCTGTGTGAGAACACAAAGACTATCGGTATGAATAGCCAGATCTAAGGTCCAGAGTGAGAATGGAAGCGGGGGGTGGGGTGGGGTGGACACAACACAATACCAAAGCTGGGTCACCTGATGCATGTCACGGTGTGAAGTCCCAGGCGTCAGGTCCAGGAGGGTTCTTGGGGTCAGCATGGCTGCAGCTAAAGGATGGGAGTTTGGGTCTAAGGCAGTCTGGGGGAAACAGCAGTGGGGGTGGGGCTCGAAAAGGAGAGATGGACATGAGTGGAATTGTGAGGGCTTAGCCAGAGGGTGTGAATGGGAGAAGCTGGGAATGATGCAGAATTTTGCAGCCTTCGTGAATGCAATGCACCTACCTGAGTGCCTTTGGGAGTGCCTTGGCTCTGGGGCTTGCTTGGCAGAGGCCTCGAAGCAGGTAGATTCTAGTACACTTCCTTGAGAGGATGTACTGTGGACAAACTGCATAGTGCAGGAAGGGCACTTTGTGACTCCCTCACAGGATGGACAGGCAAACCCAGCTCCTAACTGTGACGAGGCCACTCGGCAGCAAGCTCTTCACACAGCTCATAAGGCTCCATTGCTTTGGCAGAGTTTTATGCTGAGAGTGTTCACAACCATAAGGGATGAATAGAAAGGAAGTGCCACTCTGAGTTCTACAATGGAAACTTACAATTTTATTTATTTATTTTAAAGACAGGCTGGCCTAAAACTCACTATGTAAAGTTCAAAATGAGAGATGCAGAGGTAAGAAGCTGATAGACGAGAATAGATGTTATCTTTCCACAACAGGGATGGGGAAAAACATTCCTAAAATTAAATGTTAAAAACACCACACTAGGAGGTGGGAGAGATGACTCTTTGGTTAAGAGCACTTCTTGCTCTTTTAGAGGATCCAGGTTCAGTTCCCAGCACCCACATGGTGGCTCACAACCATCCATTACTATAGTTCCAGAGAATTGATGCCCTTTTCTGAACTCTGCAGGCATCAGGCAAGCATATGGTATACATACATGCATGCAGGCAAAACACTCACACACATAAAATAAAGCCTCAAGGCAAAAAGACAAACCAAAACAGCAAACTAGGGACACTGCAATGGCTCATTGGCTAAAAGCACTTGCCATACAAGCCTGATTACCTGTGTTCAATTCCCAGAAACCATGGTGTAAGGAGAGAATCAACTCCTGCAAGTTAAATCCTCTGACCTCTATACTCTCTCCATGGTAAGTATTCATGCTCCCAACACATGCACACAATAATAAATAAATGACAAATCTTAATACCAAAGTATAAGCCAAACAAACCTATGAACTTGATTACAAAATGTATGTGGGGAAAACGCAGTGAACAATGATCTTGCAATGACTAAAAGTCACTAAGGACTCACAACTAGAAAATAGATGAAACTCTTGCAAATCAACGAGAAAGTCCCAATGGAAAATGGAAAAGGGAGCAGGGCAGTGGTGACACACCCCTTTAATCCCTAGCACTAGGGAGGCAGAGGCAGGCAGATTTCTGTGAGTTCGAGGCCAGCCTGGGGTCTACAAAGCAACACAGAGAAACTCTTGTCTCACACAAATAAACAAACAAAAGAGAAAAGAAAAGGATCCAAACAATAAAGAAATCTGAAAGGCTAGCAAACAGCAGAGATCGAAAACCTGTTAGTATCAGAGGAATGCAGAATGAAACAACACTGAGCTTTATCGTAGCCTATCAGGTACAAAATAATAATGGCATGGGGCTGGGGTTTGACTCAACCAGTCACATGCTTGCCTTGCAAGTTCAATGACCAAAACTCCATCCCCAAAAATCATGGGGGGAAAAAAACTAGACATGGTGTTAGACTAGTTTGTAATCCCAGCATTAGGGAGGCAGAGCCAGGCAGATCTCTGGGACTTGATGACCAGTCAACCAGTCAAGCCTACTTGGTCAACTCCAAGCCAGAGAGAGACTGTCTCAAAAAGTCATGCAGGAAGTTAGCTAGCTGGACTAGCTGAAACAGTGACTAATGGCAACCTATGGTATACACCTCCCCTCCCCTCTCTACCCTACCCCCACTTACACAAGCAAGGTGGACAGAGCCTGAGGAACAACAGCCACGATTGTCTTCTGTCCCCAAATGCACACACACACTCACACATCACTGGTTTGATGTCCCAGGCCTATCTTAGCACTCACAGGACTGAGTCAGGGGGGTTGCTCATTTGAACCTAGTTGGCTTAATCTCAAACAAAACAAAACAAAACAAAAACCAGAACAAAATGAAAGAAGCAGGACAAGAGCAGACACAAAGACTGTCCCAGATAAAAAGCTATGAGCATGTGTAAACTGACAGAGACATTCCCTCAGCATATCACAGCATTTTGTGTCTCCATATCTTAAAACATTTCCTATTATATGTGTGTGTGTACACAACCCCCCTGACTTAGTCCTGTGAGTGCTAAGATAGGCCTGGGCCATCAAACCCAGACTTGTAAGCTTTTATTTTCAAGATAGGCTCTTGTTTGTCTCAGGCTGGCTTTGAACTCAATAGATAGTTAAGGACAACCTTGAGTGTATGACCCCTCTCCCTCTACCTTCCAAGTGCTAGGAATCCCAGTGTGTTGCATAATAATGGGTTTCTATTCATAGCTTTTACCTTCATCATTTATATAAACCAAATATGTGCATAAAATACAACTTGTAGAAAATGCATATAAATAATCACTAAAGACATTAAATAATTACAACATAATGATCTGAATTCAGTTTAATTTTTTGTTTGTTTGTTTTTCCAGACAGGGTTCCTTTGTGTCACAGCTCTGGCTATCCTGGACTAGCTCTATAAACCAGGCTGGCCTCGAACCCACCTGCCTCTGTCTCCCAAGTGCTGGGATTAAAGGCATGCACCACCACCACTCCACTCTGGATTCAATTTGAATAGGTGGGTTTTTCCAGAAAACACCTGAGCTTCATGCATCCTGGGCAAGCATTTACCAATGGAGCATATCCCTAGCATCTATGATGTAATCATTAATAGTGTCCTCATTCATTCTCTAAGTTGCCCTTGTTTGAATGATATATGGCTATATCTCCATGACCCACACTTTTACTGTGGTCATCGTACGAGGGAAATTCTCAAGTCCTGAGAGATGTGCCCACAGAGATGGTCTTGGCATGAGTAACAGAGGAGTTGGAGGCAGACTCGATGGAGGACTGGGAGGAAGGTCAGGTGAAGTGTGGTAGCTACACACACAAAGGATGATGTGGCATGAGAAACAAACTCCGTAAGCCCCTGGCACCATGGGTGGCAAGCATCATGGTGATAAGCATCAGGGGTGGGGAGATGTGAAGGAGACATAACACATTGCCTTTACCATTTATATAATCCAAAATATATGCGGAAAATACAATCTGTAGAAGATGCTTATAAACAAAATATGCATTAGATACATTAATTAATTACAGCATAAAGAGCTAAACTCAATTTGAGCAGGTAGGCTGTTCCAGAAAATATCTGTGGGGATAAACATTCATGGGCTAGCCAGTGCTCTATCTCAGTTGGTAGTTCATGTTTGTTTGTTTTGTTTGAATCAGGGTCTTGCTGTATAGCCCAGGCTTGGTTGCGATACTAGATACTTCTCTCTGCCTTGGCCTCCCACATTTATTTGTTTGCTGAGAATTCTTGGGGCTATGAGGAGTCCCAGAGGGAAAGTGATGACAGTAATGGGCTAAAGATGTCTGGACATTCTCTGTGTCAGACACATGTTTTCAAGGAGTCAAAATCTGACTTGATCTAGAGAATTTCTGATGTCACTAACAATATGCAGGGAGATTCAGACCAAGTAAACCTGGCCCTCAGGACTGAGAGTCCGGGGTGCAGGGGGAGCTTGGCTCCTGAGTGGTGTTTTAAGAATGGAAAGGTAGAAATGCTGAAGGTGATGGTCCCGATTGAAACTACAAGATGCCAGAGAACAGGGAGGTGCAGAGGGGCCCTGGAGAAGCCAGTTTAGATAAATCAGAGATGAGACTCTGAGATACCAGGACATCTGGTGAAAAGCCTTATTGTTGGAGAAAGCCTTGACGTCTTTAAGAAGTTTCCATTTTCTCTGGGATACCTTGGTTTGAGCTATGGCCTGGACACAGCACATAATAGGTAATCTTTCCTTCCAGCTCTTGGGTGAAGAGCCAGTCAGAGGCGAGTGCGTGTTGCAGTTTGAAAGGGCTAATAAATAAGGCTTCTCCTCCTGACATCTTTTTCCATCTCAGCTCTGAGACATGGTCCTAAGGCTTTACTGCTGATAAGGCTGCCACTGGGGAATGTGTACAAAGGGACAACCTGAGAACTGAATGGCAGAATAGATGAGGGTGCCTCCTGGCCAGCAGCTGCCTTGATCTCCTGTATTGTCTTGTGGGATGAGACAGAGGGTCGGCACTGTGACACAGAAGGCTTGAAGAAGCCAAGCAGTGCTAGAAGGGGCTGAGAGCCCTTGGTGCTGGCTCCCAAGGGTAAGGGCAGCCTACAGGTGCCAGACGAGTCCTCCACATAGCATCAGGAGGGGGCCAGCATGCTGTCCTTGTGGGCTCCTTTCCTGTGAACAGTTCCTCTCCCTGACAGGAGTGAGGTCTCCCTCAATTAGAAGGTCTTCTATGTTGCAAGTTCTAGGAGATGACAGACAGGCTGTAGAAGTTCTGGAAGGAGTCAAGGCCACCATAGCTTTCGAGTTCCATGACCCAGTCTGGCCACATTCTAATGGGCTTCTCCATTCACCAGTTTGCACAGGTCCCATTGCTGTCTAGAAGGCAGAGCGGGCAGGAAACCACTCTGAGGTGCAAAATAGCCTTTTGATTGTGAGTGAGCTACTTTTTCTTTTTAATTTTTATGTATATGTATACATATGATATTTATGAGTGCTTTTTCTACATGCATGTATGTGTACCATGTGCACGCGATGTGTATGCCTGGTGAGACGGTGTCAGTCCCTGGTAACCACAGTTACAGGCTGTGGCAAGGCATCATCATGTGGGTCCTGGGAAACAGAAACCCCCCCCCCCTCAGGCACACACACAAACACATACAAGAGCAATAAGTACTTTCTACCACCAAGCGGTCTCTCCAGCCCCGACTTTACCTTCCTAAAAAATAACTGTTAAAATGAAAGCTAGCCTCAGGAAATGTATGCCTAAGGCCCCCAGTTTGCTATTTTGTAGGTCTGGAAGAAAAACATGTTCTAGAATGCTTAGGTAGGTGTGCCTTGAGAAGAAGCAAGCTGCCCATGCTTGAGTGTATTGGGTGGCCATTCCATTGGCTCTCTGAGTAGGTTACATCACTCTGCAGTGAGGCAGGTGGATGGGACAGTCAGCAGTCACGGGAGCAGTATCCATCGCTGCCCATCTGAGGACACAGATCTACCTGCTGGCAAGGTACTCCTCCTTATGTAGTAGAGCAAACAAGGGGGTTGGGCACACAGCCCATATGGAACCTGGCAGATTGGAAGACCCATGGCCAACAGTTCAGGCTACTACTATATTCCACAAACGAGGGGAAATTCCATCTTTGGACATGCCGAGGTCTAAGGCCTAGAATTGCCAACAGTCTTTGTTCATGCAGAGAATGAAGTCTGTGTGCATAGGCCGGCAGCCAGCCTGTCATATCCCCACATCCCCAACCCCCATGAGGAACAGCCCCTACTAGTGGCATTGCCTGCGAGTGCCAAGCATGCCCTGGGAGACAAATGTTGGACCCAATCCACACAACAGATGCTAAATCATGGCTGTGGAACATAAGGCAAAGGATGCACACACCTGATCTGTGCACATGTTTTATCTGGCTCCAAGAGTGTTTTGAAGGAAAACCCAAAAAGGTTCAACTCATTGCCAACATTTAAAAATTGAGAGATTTCATATAAAAATCATGGTTTTGGGCTTTGGGGGGACATGAGACATTGGCAAGACAGGGTCCACATTTCAGCTTGACAACAGCCCTCCCAGTCATTGTTCTCCAATTCCCCAGGGCCTTCAGTCTGCTCTTGTCCTTGTCTGTCACTAGGCCAGAGACTGAAGTTACTGCCAATACTCACAGTTACTATTGGGGCAAGGGCCAGACCCAGTTCCCGGAGTCTTTGCGCTCTACCTCCCACTGTTTATGCATTCCTGAATAAAATTCAGGGTCACCTGAGGACCCAGCCTGAGGAACTGCCTTGGAAATATAAATCCTCCAAGTGACAATGCCAGTTTCTTAGAAATGCAGGGGAAACCTGGTAAACTCCAAACAGCCAAAGGCCAAATTGCAATGAAGTATAGACTTCATTGTGGCAGTACATGCCACAGAATTTTACTTGCTGATGTCTCAAAAAGATTTTATTTTGAATTAAAAACATTTTAAGTCTGGCGGTGGTAGAATCAGAGACAGGTGAATCTCTGAGTTCAAGGCCAACCTGGTCTACAGAGTGAGTTCCAGGACAGCCAGAGTTACACAGAGAAACCCTGTCTGGAAAATCTCCAAGCCTATATGTCAAATCTCAGGATCCAGACAGCTGCTTGCTAAGAAGGCATCATCAGCTCCACAAAGAATACACAGGGTTCTGAGTTTGCTTCATTTCATAGATCTTCACTGAGCTCTGTCTGCAGTGAGGCTCCATCCCAGGCATCGAGACACCAGGACTGGCCAACGATGGTCTTACCATAGGGGTGGGGACACACAGACAGAAGAGACTCCTGACTTTAAAATGTTTGCATTTCCAACTAAACAATAACTTTTTAAAAATCTGGGAAATTTAAAAATGTTTTGTGTAAACTGAGTTCTTTCCATATGGATCTTTGCACAGTAGAGATATGACATCTTTAGAATATCATTGTCCTGGTGAGGGCTAAGTAGGCTTTATCTAGAATGCTTCTTTTCCTAAAACCTGAAGCTAAGGGGATGAAATATTAATATTCACTAAGTTTATAAATAGCAGGCACATATCTGTAGACGGAATTCCCTCCTGGAATTTTAAAACATTAAACAGCAAAATAGGGTCTAGAGCGATGGCTCAGTGGTTTAAAAGCCCTGGGTGCTTTTCTGGAGGACCTGGGTTCAATCCCCAACACAGTCTGTAGCTCCAGGCCCAAGGGATCCAATGTCCCTTCTGACCTCCAGAGTACACAAAAACATTAAAGGTGAAACAATGCATTTTCTGATAGTAAAAGATGTCACCACTGTGATTGTCAGTCCACTCCCAAGCTGGGCTGCCTGGCCAGGGAGTACCTGAGGAATGTCCTGGTGCCTGTGAGGCCAGGTGTCTCTAACGCAGTGTCTGTTCTGTGTCATCTTCTGCATTTGTGACGAGCTGTCACCTACCTGACACCTGGTCTTCTGGTCTGCTATGCCCCGGGAAAGCTTATTGGAACCCGGTGGTGGGGCTGGGACTGAAGTTAAGTAAGCTGAGTGCTGTCTAGTATGCAAGAAGCCCCTGGTTTAGTCCCCAGCTCATTATAAAACCAGGTATGGTGGCATAAGCCTGAAATCCTAGCAATTGAGAGGTCGGGGGCAGGAGAACCAAAACCTCCCAAGTCAATCTCAGCTGTACAACAAGTTTGAGGTCAACTGGAGCTGTGTGACACCTGCCTCAAGACAGCAACAAGAGAACAAACAAAACCTAAAATGAGGATGGGGATGTGACTAAATGGGAAAGCACTTGCCATGGAGTATGAAGGCATGAGTTTGGATCCCCAGAATCCATGTAAAACTCCAACAGCACATGTCTGTGATCTTAGTGCTCCACAGGAAGAAGGCAAACAGAGGAGATTCCCCAGGAGCTCACAGGCCAGCTAGCCTGACAAAGGCAGTGGTGGGCAAGAGGCTATGCCTTAAACAAAGAGGAAGGCGAGGAACAGCAAATACCCCACCCGAGGTTGTTCTCCGATCTTCATGTGTCATGGCACAGTCACTCCTGTTTTAACACTTGTGCATGCAAGCTTTTATGTGTGTGTATGTGTGTGTGTGTATTCACACACAAAGGTACAAAAATAAGCAAAGAACACAATGAAAATTGTAATGCATGGACTTTAAGGGGAGCCTAGAAAACCTCTGAACACATGTAAATTGTTGTTAATATTTTGGTTTTGGGCAGTGCCTTGGGAAGTCAAGGTGGTTAAGGAAAAAAGACTTCTAGGTAAACTGTATCATGGCTAGTCATCATCCTAGCAGACAGGCGGGATGGCACAAGGAAGGTAACCTAACCTGAGAACCCAGCTTTGGCAGTAACTAGTAGTGTTTGTTCATTTGCTATGATACACTGTTCTAATATCTACAGGGCCCCAGGCACTTCTCCAGTGCTGAGGGCCTGGTCAGCAAACCAGACAGACAGGAGTGTTGGCTTTTGTTGGGAGAGAGCAAATAGGAGCAACTGCAGAGCAACCATGGGCTGGAAGGGAGCACTGCAGATGGAAAGCTGGCTGGAAAGTGCTCCCCATAGCTAGGCCTTGGGGTAAAGACCTGGGGGACAGAAAACACAAGCCTGATAGATAAGGCTGTTCACTGAGAAGGGGTAGGGGAAGGCCTGAGGATTTGGGGACCCCTTTGAGATAATCAAGAGCCATTGGGAAACCAAGGTCAGAGTTGGAGATGTGACTGTTGCCCTGGGGACTGATGAAATGACCTAGGAAGGCTGTGTACCCAGATAAAGGCCTGGTCTAGGCTACACTGAGCTGGGAAAGGCTGGGGAGGAAGAATGAAGGCAGAACAGAGAACATAGAAACCCTAAGAACAGAACATTTGGGGTGGCATTCAACTGTGTCCAAGGCGAGGCAGGGAGGCATGGCCTGGGGGAACCAGCAAGCCAGAGGAAAATGGCAGTCTGGACAGGGGAAGTCTGCTAGAGGATCGAGAACCTATTCATTCATGTCCCCACTTGCTTTCTTATAAAATGGGGGTATGACTTGGGTGCCCTCCTTCTTCTAGTTGTACCACAGGCTAAGAAGCTAGAAACATTTCTTTTCAAGACAAGAGGAAAATGATTCAAAGACAAGAAAATACTATAATATCAGAAGATACGCTACCTGGGACTTATTAGCCAAACAACTATCACGGTCACTAATACCCTTTAAGGATATTTATGTAAATTGTTAAATGAGAAAAAATGGTTAAAACAGAAGGGCTATGGGCAGCATTCTGCTTAGCGAGCTGTGCTGTCAAAACTGACCCCCCGGACATGGCCTGGCTTACTGTCCTGAGGAACTCCTTGCCACGATTTCTAGATGCAACATACACTAGGACACAGCTGAGTGGCACCTTCAGGCCGCCAAGACTGTGTTGTTTACCCACCCTCTTGCTTACAAGAGACCTCTTGCCTTCCAGGAGCAGGAAAGGGAACTTCAATGCTGTCAGAAACTAACATGAGCAATCTGGGGACTTTATAATAATATAGATTGTGTTTCTCCACGGCACATATTAGCTGATGGAAAGCTTGCCCTGGGGTTATGTTTAAAAGAAATATCTTAGTCCTAGAAAGAAAGGAGGCAATAAAAGATCTTGCCAAAGTGTTGGCAATGTTGGAACTTCCCTACATGCATCCTCTCCCTGTCCCCCATCATCAGTCTTCACCCAAGGTTAATTGCTGGACTCCCCAGATCCGTGTTTGGCCAAGGGCACTCTACCTGTATCTGTTTCCCTATTGTTTATTGACTGTCCTTTCAAAGCTAGAGATTGGCATACTCCTTGCAGACTTGTTTTAATTGGTTGAGATTAACCCGGCACCTGTGTGGAGACAGGCTCTCAGGTGGTTTGATACAAAGACTAGAGGGTTTGTCAGAGGGAGTGACTTCTCAAACTACCTATACCCTACCTGGTTTAACCTTGCCCAAGAGCCTCTAAGCAATGTGCCCAAAGCCTTTCTCCTGGCTCCTGAGGAAGACATGCAACCACACTCCCCTGCCCGAAAAGCAGAAAATCTAAACCATGGTTACAGTTGGAGTAAATAGCCAGATGAATTGCTAGTGGGACAGTACCCATGAGCCCTGGCTTCCTCTCTGCCTACAGAGGCACTCATTATCCTGTTATCCAACACTGCTTCAGATACAGGTAACAGTCTCACAAAGGGGAAAGAGACATGTGAGTGAGTGACACACTTCAGGGTCCTACTGTTAATATACCCTGAGTCACAATTCTCAGAAATCACGTGTGTATCACAATCTCCAGGAGTAGGGAAACAGCATGGTGTGTTACAGACACAGCTTTCCAGGCTACTGTTCCATATGTCTCACAGATTATCTTGTAGCTCAGACTCTTCAAAGTACTGGGCTGAGGGGGTTTAGATCAGATAAAGAGATGACCCCTAAAATAATCCTTAGATGTAATATGCATGGCTTTATTAGAAAGAGGTTTTTCCTTGCACAGTAGCATCTAAGTTTTAGGGTTTAGAGCTGGGTGGTTGTGGCACACAACTGTAGTTCTAGCACGTGGGAGGCAGATTTCAGTGAGTTTGAGACCAGTCTACAGAGCTAGTTCCAGGACAGCCAAGGCTATAAAGAAAAACCCTGCCTCGAAAAACCAAAAAAAAAAAAAAAAAACCAAAACCCCCCCAAAAGTTCTAGGGTTTATAGTAGTGGGAGATGCATGAGGAAAGTATATACAAAATATGACTTTGTAATGTTAATTTACATGAGAAAGAATATACATATGTCAAATATGCATAAGTGCTCTCCTTGTGTGACTCAGCAGCAGGATTCTTTGTACTACTTATTCCCTTTACTTTAGGGATGAGGAGATGGAAGCTGGATGATGGCTTGCCCAGTGACCAGCTGGGAAGTGCCGGAGACAGAATGCAGCTTTTGTTGTTTGTTTCTAAACCCTGTCATCTTTTTATTTTTACCACACCACACCATATTTTTCAAAATTCCTCTGGAGGGTAAGGTTCAGAAAGGCTTCTGAAGGCCTGAGGCCACTGCTATCTTAAACTGTGAACTGAGTAGACGCTCACACTGTCACGGCATCGGGGCAATAAGACAGCCAGGTAGGCTGTGTTAGGAGGAGTATGTCCAATGCTCTGCAGTAGTAGGTGATCTGGACATCTTTCATAACTTATTATTCATTGTGTGATTTTCATTTTAACAAAAAAAGAAATTCTATCTTTCAAGGGAAAAGACTGTGCTGACGAGAGGCCATCTCAGCCATAGCCTCACTCCTTGCCAGGCCCCTGACATGCCTAGACATGCAGTTGGGAGCCATGTGACCCACAACAGACCGTGTTACTATTCATCCAGCACTAAGCTAACTTCACGTGTGTTATTAAGTCTATAGCTGTGTAGGCATTGCTCTTAGGTCCCTATTCTACAAATGAGAATACTGAGTCCCAAAGGAACTTTTCCCAGTCACTGGTCATACCGTCCAGGAATGGAGCCGAGTATTTTTCACATTCAATGCATCTAATCCTCATTACATCCCCACGGAACAGGTGCCATAAAATCGGGCAGTTTTGCCGATAAGAAAACCAAGCAACCAACCCATCCAGTCCCCACCGCCACCCCAAGCCCGCACCGGAAAGTTCCTCAGGCTCAGCTCTGGTCTCAAACCCGCGGCGGGGCTTAGTTGTCTCCGAACCAGACTTTGAGAAGCAATAATTTAATCACAGCCCAACAAATTTCACAGATCACCAGGGTACTTGTGTTACGGGAAGGGGGTCGGGTCTCTTTGAGAAGTATTAGAAAGAGAAATAAACTTTTAGGATTAGTTTAGGTCTTCAGGGGCTCCACCCCGTGGAGCCTTTTGCGAGTCAAGTCGAATTACGAAGACAAGTCAGTTCTTTAAGGCATGCGGGGACGGGGTCTTCCACGCACGGGGATGCTTCGGAGGCCGCGTGCAAGGGGACCCGGGGGCCGTGACCGGAGACCCGGCGGCCCCACCCACGAACGGCCCGGCCACCAGCCGCCGCCCCACCACGTGGAGTTGCACTTCCTCGGCTCGGGACGGCGCGGAGCAGCTCCAGCGCCTTCTTCCCCTCTGCGCTCGCCAGCAGCCCCGGGACTCCGCTGGCGGAGTCGCGAGCGAGGGCGCGGAGGGAGGTCCCGGGTCCCGTGCCGCCCGCATCCCGCCGGGCCGCGGCCATCTTGGCGAGCGCACCCCGCGGGGTCGTACGAGCAGGGGCCGGGGACCCCGCCCAGCTCGGTGTCGCGCCACGTGCGCTCCCCGGAGGGGTGGTGGAGGGAGGGAGGGACCGCCCGCCTGTGCGCGGACTCGGGGTCCCCCAGGCGGGGCGCGGGGCGCGGGGAGTGGAGAGCGAGCCGCTGTGCGACCCTCTGGCCCCCGGGGGAGGGCTCACCCCCGAAGCCCAGGCGCAGCGCGGGCTGCGTGGACACGCCCCCCGTCCCGGCTGCTCCCAGTCTGTGAAGAAGAAAAAAACCACACACACACACACACACACACACACACAAAAAAAAACGAGTGTTTCTCAAAAAGGTCCCGCGGTTGCGGCCTCGGCTCTGGGGCAACGGTTGCTACACGAAGTGAAACTCACCGGCGCTCGGCCCCGCTGCCCGCCCGCCCGCCCGCCCGCGCGCCCCCGCGCCCCGCCCCCGCCCGGGCCCGGTTGGGCGGTGACTCATCCGGCGCCGCCCGGCCGGTTCTTAAGCTCCGGGCCGCGGGCGCGCTCAGGGCTTCCCTCCGCCTGCAGGTCCAGACGCGTCTCAGCCGCCGCTGCAGAGCCCACTTCCCGAGGACCCGCGCAGCCACCAACCAGCCAAAATGCCCAAGCCAGTAAGTTGTCGCCGTTGAGGAGCGGGAGGCGTGCGCCAGCCTGGCTGAGCTTCCCTCCCGGGACTCACCTTGCACCGGGCTGCCGGGCGGTTCTTTTTCTGCCGAAGGGCGCCGACTGCCCTCTCGGTACCCGGTGACGCCTTGGAGGCACTCTTTAGTCCCCTTTGCTGGTGCTTTTCGGTCCCCGATCCCCGCCCGGGTGCTTCTGACCGCTTTGGGAGTGTCTGCTGGTGTAACTTGGAAGTTTCTTAACTAGTGCGGCTAGCACGGAGACGGACGGGGTGGCTGCTTAACGACCTACACCTGCCCGCCCAGTTCCTTCGAGCGACCGAAACCACTCGCAACCCACACCTTCCTGGGCCATTTGAAGGGCATTGGGGAGAAGAGAGGCTCGGTGCCTGGGGTAGCCTGGTCTCAGCCCTCTCTGGGGAGGCGCGGCCGGGCGGAGCAGGGGTTTTGCTGGTTGCAGCAGGATCCGTAGTGGAGAGGGTTAGCCGCGGACCTGAATTGCAGATGAGGCAGTCAGTCCCAGAGGCTTGATAAGGAGGTTCGTTGGGCCCTGGTCGTGAACTTGGGCTAATTAACGTGCTGCGTGCTTGTTTCTCTATTCTTGAAACTGATTGTGTTGAGATTGCTGGCGGGACCGGGTTGGGGGTGGGGAGAAACAACGACAAAGCCCGTCCTCAGTGTAATATAGTCCAACTACCTTAACGCTGGTGACTGGATGGAGGGAGAGTTTTATATAATTTTTTTTAAAGTTGAGATGGAAAAATCAAGATTAGTAAAAACTACTCAAGATATGAGGAGTTTCTTCCTAGTCTCTAGGGCTCGTCTGCGTTTGTTCTGGGTTTTTCGAGACAGGGGGTTCTCAGTGTGTTGCCCTGGCTGTCCTGGAACTTGCTCTGTAGACCAGGCTGGCCTCGAACTCATAGAAATCCGTCTGCCTCAGCCTCCCGAGTGCTGGGATTAAAGGGGTGTGCCACCACCGTCCGGTTTAGGACTAATCTGTTTTTACTACTTTTAACAGTTTATGTTCTCTGAAAGGAGGGTTTTTCTCTAGAAATCTTAATACGCTTAAAATGATAATAGATCCAGACATCAATAACGATTTTTGGTCTGAGTTACTCTTGAGAGAGTATTTGACCCTACATGAAATGCATTTCAAACCCAGAAATGACTCATCCGGACTCTACAAAGCCTGTGGAATAAAACTGGTGGGGTGGGGCCGTGGTGGTCAGTCAATACATTAGTTCGGGATGAGGTTTTCTTGATTTCATTAAGACACACAGAGATAGTGGGGGGGGGAGAGGGGGGAGCCAAGAGCCTGTTTCCAGTCGCTCCTTTTTCTTCTCTTTACAAACTGTAATTCTCTTTTCTTTTTCTTTTCTTAATTATAAGATATACATAGCATATAATTTATCTTTATAACCAGTTTTAAATGTATAGGTCAGTGGCATTAAATATATTGTTAATCTACCATCACCATTGTCCATTTTTCCAGTGTCACTATTTTACACTGCAACACAATCTCCCTTTCCCCAGACCCTGGCAATCACCCTGCTATTCTACTTCTGTGACTTGAGTATTCTAGGGCCCTAATGTGGATGGAATCTTGTTATTTGTCCTGTCTTGTCAAAACTGCCTCGTTTTAAGGTATTCTCTCTCTCTCTCTCTCTCTCTCTCTCCTCTCTCTCCTCCCTTTCCTCCCTCTCCTCCCTCTCCTCCCTCCTCTCTCTCCCTCCCTCCCCTTTCTGTCTTGTTTTAATTTTGTCCTGGTTTAAAGGTCTTCTGGGCTAAGAACTTTGTTCTTAGAAGTAAAGAGTCGTTAAGCTGTCGAGTAAGCTGGGTACATATCAGCTTTAGTAACAGAGTAACTTTTTGAAGCTTCTGTTCCACAATAGAGTTAACGATTTCCAAACTGCTGAGAGGGCTCCTTTGAGGTGCAAGGTGCATGCCCCCTGAAGGAAATCCTTTCCTGCCCCCCTATAGCTCTGGAGGGTGTTAGAGATGGACTGTTAGATAGAGCTCTGGGAATAGCCTAGTGGCCATCGCAGGCTATTACTGAGAAACTGAGTTTGTTAGTTTAGTTTTTTATTGTTGTTGTTGTGGGGAAGGGGATTTTGGGGGTTTGCTTATTTCCTCCCCGGGTAAATGTTAAATGAAGCATCCACCAACAAACTCTGTAGGTATGTCCTTTAGACAGAAGGTTATCGATCCTGTTTGAGCCTGAAATGAGCGTTTGCTTGGGTGGCTTGAGTGAGATTGGATGCTGTTAGCCTTTGTCAAATGGCAGTCACAGTCAACATTGGACACATCTGAGTCCTTGGCTTGGGCCGTCCACATGGTGGTTGATTTCTTCTCCAGACTGAGCCAGATAACTCTGTTCATAAAACAGTACAAATGACATGGTATTTAGACCCTGCTTATTAAAAGGTTGGATGTTCATTCATTCAGCAAGCAGGGTGCGTGGCACAGAGGGATTCCCCAGTAAAGTGCAGCCGTCAAGACAGCCCCTGGGTGTGGTGAGGTGTGGGGGTCACCTGTGATCCCTGGAGAAGCTGAACTCCACTGAAACCTGCTTTGGGAGGCTTTGGGAACAGCTGTAGCCCGTTGTATGCTCTTGAATTTTCCATGGTTGCTCTGGAACTCCATCTGATAGGAATGATGGACTTCCAAGGAAGGCCGCCCTATATCTGGGTGCACCTGGGCCTCTGCTCATCTGGTGTCAGGATTGGATGCTGTGTGGTCTCCTTGGAGCCCCAGATGGGGTGGGTGTGAGGGGCTGGTTCAGGAAGCAGTTGTTATACAATCTTTGTAGGCAAGGTGCCTTGGGAACTCCTCTCTCTCCCTCCCTTCTCTGTTCTCCCCAACCTGCTGTCCTGGTCTGATGGGAAGCTGCAGGCAAGTCTTAGAGAGAAGGGTGTTACCTTTCAAGCCACCATCTCAGATATCTCAGAGCTTCGAAGGGAAGTGCCTCTCTGTGCCACCAAAATGCCTTAACCAGGCTCATGTCCAAAGTGGTGGTATGGACCTTTCTAATGTAGAAGATTTCCCCTTCTTTAGAACTTGAAAGTATGTTTATCTACTGTGAACTACAACTATGTTTTGCACTGCTCAGGACTGAACCCAGAGCTTCAGGCATGCTTGACAAGTACTCTACCACAAGCCAGGATAGTTTCTGAGACAACGTGACCTCTTTGGGAATATTGCTTCCCCCTTGATATTTTAACTGGGACAGACTTTTTAATGAATAGACCTATAGGTTTTAAGTGCACACAGGCATGCATGCACATATACCCCTTCATTGAGAAGAAAGAGCACAGGGGTACGCTGCTCCCAACCCTCCCCTCCCCAGGACAGATGGTGAATTAGGTAGCTAAGGTTTTGGCATGGGGCAGTGAGAAATGCTGGCTAGGGTTACTGATCTGCCATCATCACATAATAAGGCATGATGAATATTTATAGCTCATCCAGGAATTGAGCAGCCCTTTGCTAAGTTCCTATGAGAGGAGATGAGACGCTGGATGGCAGACACAACTCCCGTCAATGGGATCTCTAGTCTGGTTTCGGGGCAGACAGTAATCACAGTAAATGCTGAGCCGTGACTCCAGCAGTTGTGGGAAGGAGTGCTGAGCAGTGAGGAACAAAGGGTATTAAACAGGGGTAAGAGCACCCTGGCCCCACAGTGGGAGGAAGTAGGAGGCGTTAGGGATCCAGTTTGGAGCCTGGTTGCTGTGCCTTGTCAGCCATACTCTGGCATTTTAATCTTAACTCAGGTTTTGACCTTCTGAAAGGAGCCACATGTTGAGTGGTATAAGAGTGAGGCAGTGTGGACCAGGGGAGGTAAAAGTGGAAAGAAAGCAAGCATTGCTGGATACACAGGACCATGAAGGGCTGGCCCAGGTGACCTGGGCTCTGTCTTTCACAGATGAGTGGGTGATGGGGACAGTTGAGAACCTGCCTGCTTTTTTTGTACCTGTTAATAAAGTTGAAAAAAAAAAGTTTTCCTAAAGTCTGACCTCACCCTTATTGTGTTGGCTCTGTGGGACTCTGGCTTGCCTCTGAGAAGGGGAAGAGACTAGTAGGCTGGGCTTCTTACTCCAGAAAGACAATGGCAGCTAGCTCTAACACAATGACTTCTCTCTGCATGGGGTCCAGGAGCAGGACTTAATTTGGCAGTGGCTCTTCCCCTTTTTTTTGGAGGGGGGGACAACTTATCCCTGTGAACCTGCCCCTTTCTCTCCTTAGTCCTTCTACATTGGCCTCTGCTCTAACCGATAACATTGTGATTTCTTAACAAAACTGACTGACTTGATTCATGTTTCTCGATAGGGAGAAGAAAACAGCACCACCTAGTGAGTTGTAATTCTTTCTCTTAATATTTGAGACAGAAACTTTTGTGACTGACTCTTTGGCCCTTTGGAGATCGCCAGAGTGGCTCAGTGTGCTGGGTCTCCTTAAGTCATTGGATGAGTTCATTCTCCTGTATGAAACAGCGAGGTTCACAGTCTGCCTTCAAATTAGGAAACATACTGAGCTTTCTTTCTTTTCACCGTTAACCAACTCCCATTGGTTCTTAATTAGTTTTTAGTTCTCACTGTCACTATTGAAATATGAAATGCTTGCGGAAGAGCCTAAAGGTTTTTTCATCTTTCGTAGCATGCTTACCCTCCATAGCTGTTGACTTCGGAGTAAAGATGGTGTTCTAGATGTCTGTGGGGATTTCTTTTGTAACCCAGGCTGCCCAGAACTACAGTATAGCTGAGGATGACCTTGAATTTCTGCTGCTCCTACTTCCAGCTCCCAAGCACTGGGGTTTCAGGTTTGTACCACCACGCCCAGTTTATGCTGTGCTTGACCAAACCCTCTGCTCTGTGCACAGTAGGCAGGTACTCTGCCAACTGAGCTATATCCCCAGCCCAAGAGTTGTTTAAATAACCAAACAGTAGGGCTGGAGAGATGGCTCAGTGGTTAGGAGCACTGGCTGCTCTTCCAGAGGTCCTGGGTTTATTTCCCAGCATCCAACATGGCAGGTAGCCCACAATCTTACTAACTCCACTTCCAGGACATGGGACACCATCTTCTGGACCCCTCAGGTACTGAATGATATACAGGCATATAAAACAAAGTTAAAGGACCAAACAAAACCATTCTCTTATAGTGTGACTTTTAGAAACTTTTGGCTAAGATATTTAACATTTGGCTAATGTACATTATTTTCTAATAAAATGCAGAGAACCACAAAAATCTCAAGGATATTCGTTGCTTGCTCTTAGACAGCTATTTGGAATTTGCAGACCTCAATTTGTCATCTCAAGTAAAAAAAATTTTTTTTTTTTTTTGGTTTTTCGAGACAGGGTTTCTCTTTGTAGCTTTGGAGCCTATCCTGGCACTCACTCTGGAGACCAGGCTGGCCTCAATCTCACAGAGATCCACCTGCCTCTGCCTCTCGAGTGCTGGGATTAAAGGCATGCGCCACCAACGCCCGGCAGTAAAAAAAGGTTTTAAGTGCAAAACCTTTTACCAGGGTAAACTGAGGCAAGGCTTGTATTTGTGGAGTTCAGACAGCTGCTCTGACATGCTATAAGCTCTGTGATGCGTGTGTGCACTTTGGTGTAGACTGCCAGAGAAAAGTGATGTCCTTGGTCAAGCTTAGCTATGACTTCATAGGGAAAGAGCCAGGAAATACTCAGTAAAAGTGAGCCCCCTGTTTCTCACATCTGTTATCAGAGTCACCTGGGAATTCTGCTTCCTGTGTGTGGTGAGTTGTCAGGTGCCACTGTGGGCCTGGTGCCGGTATCGAAAATAGTAACACTGGCTTTTGCCTGGGAGTAGTTCTGGTGGAGAAGGTGAGTGTGGGCAAAGGTCATCCAGAGCGAGGTAGGAGAGTGACCAGGAGCAAGTGGGACCAGGGCGATGTCATCATCCCCCCCACACCTCCCTTGGCCAGTTGCTAGGGGGCAGATAAGGGATCCGGGTTGAGGGCTGAGAACATTTCTGGCCTGGGGCTGATTCCATTTATTTATTTATTTATTTAAAATTCAGTAAGGCTCTTTCATGTGCTACAGATAGATGGTAATGCTGTTTCAAAGGAAAGGGGAACTTCATGAACACTTTGCCCTTTTAGTTTAATATATTTGAGAGAACAAACTTTACAGGCAAAACCAAAAAACATTCTAACTTCAGCTTCACTTTCTCTGATGGAAGTAAGGGGGACTGGTGTCACTCTAGTGGGACCACACAGGTCAGTACAGGCAGTAAGGGGGACGGGTGTCACTGGAGAAGCCACACAGGTCAGTAACAGGGGCAGCAGATTTTTGCCTAGCTTTTGTGAACTTTTCACAACTAACTTCTGCTTGTTGTTGTTTTTTCTCCTTTTGCCTGAGGGACGGTAACCAACCCAACATTGCTTGGGGGATACTCCTCACAGTAGATGGTAGACGTCTCTGTTTGCATTTAAGGAAGGTACAAGTGAACTATTGCGAATAGTCCAATGCTTTTTTCTATGATGTCCCAGCTAAGAATGTTTTT